>NC_083570.1:9978550-10278550 GCF_027579695.1 Neoarius graeffei
TATTTACACTTTATTTACAATGAAAATATATACAAATTAAAAAAGCTGGTAGAAACCATATGTAATGAATGAAATCGAAATGTAAGCTGATCTCTTACAATACACCACACCCAGTGGCGATCCTAGAGTGATTTACTCCCCGGGCGAAACCCGTGCTGGTGCCCCCCCCCCAGCCCAACCCAACAACCACCACCTAAGAAAACACTAACTTCGTCCAGAACACACACGACCCCATACACAAACTCACAACAGCTATTTTCAAGAACAAATTTCCAGTTTTAATGACTAGTGCAATAAAAAATACAAAGATAAACAATAAAAGATAAACAATAAACAAAAAGACTCAATGACTTCGCATTACAGCTATCCACAGCTATTTAAGAAAGCACAACTGCACTACAGCACCACCCGATGGTCAAAATATTGCACAAGTCAGTCAGTTTTACCAACAGAGTGCACAATGAATTATCATAGAGTACCATTCACCATTATTATTAACAAGAAGACTTAAACCTCCATTAAAGTCGCACCATATAAATAACAAAAGAAGCTAAACAGTTAAACAATCACAATTACAGAATAACATGAAGTGACAAAAGATCTAAAAATACTATACATTAAAGTGGCAAAAATGGTAAAACGCAATCATGTATCATAAATAAATGAACTAATGACAGAGAAGAGGTAAATCCGATACATATTACTGTACACATAAGAAATAACAAACACTATTATGTATCATAAATAACAAGAAGTAACAAATGAAGAAGTTAACACTCTTTAAAGTGGCAAAAATGGCAAACCACTATAATTTGTCATAAATAACAAGACGTGCAAAAGAAGTAAGAGGAAAACAGTCTATATACATTTAAGTGGCAATTATATTCAGGATGCAAAAGTGAAAGCACAACCTAAAAGTTGGCTTTTCTGGCCTTCCTGGATGCAAATTCTTCCACAATGTCTTCATATGAGATTTGTTCCCCTAAGGCGTGGTTTATGCTGATCACAGCAAGGCCACTGAAACGTTCCTGTGACATTGTTGACCTTAGGTAAGTCTTGATCAGTTTTAGCTTCGAGAAGCTCCTCTCTGCCTGAGCCACAGTGACAGGCAGGGTGGCAGGCTACACTACTATGACATTACACAGAGTCTTAAGTAATACATGACGACTTGATCATTGCCATTCTGGTAACAGCAAATTTATAACGGGCCGTGTCCGCGACGTACAACACACGACGAGAAATGTTTAAACGACCATGTAAAGCTGTTAACATTCTGTTGGCTAACACAGAGCCCAACGTTAACCCCAAGGCAATAACAGCAATAACTTTAAACGTTTTGTTGCAAAGCCTAATCGTTATGCTGAAATTAATTTCGTGTTGGGGGTCAGGCCAGGCCAGGTCGTCCGACTTAGCAAGCATCAATAAAACAGTACGTTTACATGCACATCCAAATCGAGCTACTGTCGGTAATCGAGCTAAGGGTCCCAGCAGGGGTGCCAGAGAAATCCAATCCTACATGCACACAAGGAAATCGAGCTATTGTGTGAGGTGCATTGTGCACCCGAGCCACAGGTGGCGCTACACACCCCATCGTGTTGGTACACTTCCGGTTGTCGTCATGAAGAAGAGCTATTCAAGCGTCTAAACAAAGTTATCAGTTCCGTGTTCACAAGAAGAGTGTTTGTAGTTTGTATGTACGAACAGAAGTGTTCCTAATAAAATGGCCACTAAGTTGAAGTTGATCTGTAATGGTGAACATATTAACTGTTAGCCTGCTAACATGCTAATAACTTACCAACTAATTAGACTGAATAGACTGTTGCCTTAAAAATGATATATATGGAATATATATATATATATATATATATATATATATATATATATATATATATATATATATTTTTTTTTTTTTTTTCTTTTTCTTTTATGAGCAACTATTATTAGGCCACTCAGTAGCCTATGGAGTTTATTCAATCCAAATGTTTGTGTTGAGAGAAATTGCATGCATCGCTGTATCAGTATGGACTTGTAACATTCTGTATGCACATTATGGATACTCCAGAGCCCTCCAGCAAACATCATCAATAATCAGGATTACAAAATGTATTCCTTTGTTTCCTCCATTTATTGACTTATTGTATGTGATCAAACGTATGCCTTGATGAATAACGACACTAGTTTTTTGATACAATTACAGAGTGCACTGCAAGAAATCCACTCAGTGTTTTTGGTTTCTTTTAGGCATCACACATTTATTAGAAAACACAGCAAATGTTCAAATATTCAAGTTAAATTCTTAGCAACAGTATCAATAAATCCACACATGAACAATAGCAATGATATCTATGACCACAGCTAATGTGCAAAATATTAAAGTTAAATACTTAATATCAACAAATCCACACATGAACAATGGCAAATAACACCTAGACTTAATTATACAATAAAGATACCTATGAAAAAAGGTGGGCGGCACGGTGGTGTAGTGGTTAGCGCTGTCGCCTCACAGCAAGAAGGTCCTGGGTTCAAGCCCCAGGGCCGGCGAGGGCCTTTCTGTGTGGAGTTTGCATGTTCTCCCCGTGTCTGTGTGGGTTTCCTCCGGGTGCTCCGGTTTCCCCCACAGTCCAAAGACATGCAGGTTAGGTTAACTGGTGACTCTAAATTGAGCGTAGGTGTGAATGTGAGTGTGAATGGTTGTCTGTGTCTATGTGTCAGCCCTGTGATGACCTGGCGACTTGTCCAGGGTGTACCCCGCCTTTCGCCCGTAGTCAGCTGGGATAGGCTCCAGCTTGCCTGCGACCCTGTAGAACAGGATAAAGCGGCTAGAGATAATGACATGAGATGAAAAAAGGTGATTTTTTTTTTCACACAGTGTGATATCCGGACTTCGTAATTCATCACACCTCCTCCTGCTTCGCAACTTCTAGGATGTACACCTCTGTTGTGCACATAGAAAAACTGCCAGCTGCTCTAAGCTGCGCTAATAGATAGTTTTCACATGACGTCACAGAGTCGGGGATTCCCTGGTGGCGGCCATCTTGGAGGGCTAGCTTACCGTACGGGTCACTGAGCACACATTGTAGCGCGCGAGTTACATTCATTTATATATTATTTACATTACTATTATTTAAAGTTAGCAATGGTGCACACCTGTTGTATTCACGGCTGTCGTAATAGGTCAGATGATGACGTCAAGCGGAGCGTTTATGGAATTCCCACTGTATGGGAGCAAACAAAGAAACTCAGCATACAAAGGAGAAATCTATGGCTTGCGAGAATCAACCGCAAGGATTATCAGCCTTCCAAACACAGCAAAGTCTGCTCCGATCATTTTATAAGTGGTAAGTTGTTTAAATAAACAATCAATTGTGTTTAAGTTTGTTTTTGGAAACCAAAACATCATGTGAACAATCTCTGGAGAATGCCTAACTGGAACCGCTGAGTGTACGTTTACATTGTAATGTACACTTAATATCGCTCGTTTGTCACGTTTCTATTTGAAACTTGTCACTTCACTCACGCAAGGGTCATTTTTGAAAAACATTTTAGGTCTATTCTGTATGATTTAATGTGTGTTTGGGATGCAAACAGCGCGCCTTTTGGCGGATGCCGCCTGAATCGCGCAGATCCGTTTTTTTTTTTAGGGGGGGCGTTGGAGTGTCTGATTGTAATTTCAGAGTAAATTCTGTATTAAAAATTACTAAATAAGCAAATCAGTTACAGTCCATGAAACAGGAAGTATAAGGATGAGAAAAAAAACAGTTTAAATCGGGAAGCTGCGCACATTTGTGCAGCCTGAGCGGTGTGCAGGACTGCACAAATGTGCGCAGCTTCCCGATTTAAACTGTTTTTTTCTCATCCTTATACTTCCTGTTTCATGAACTGTAACTGATTTGCTTATTTAGTAATTTTAATACAGAATTTACTTTGAAATTACAATCAGACACTCCAACGCCCCCCCCCCCCCCCCCCCCCAAAAAAAAAAAAAAAACCCCGGATCTGCGTGATTCAGGCGGCATCTGCCAAAAGGCGCACTGTGAATATATAAAGTTGTATATATCAGACAGCCTTTAAAGTTTGATGAAGTCAGTTTCAGGCTTTGGAGCAGGCTTTGGCAGTTTCAGGCTTTGGCAGCCCTGCATAGTCACTTGAAAATGCATCTTTGTCCACTTCGTAGGGGTCAATTCCCCCAATCAAGGCCAGTTTGGCTGCATACCGTTGTCGTGAGATGTCGTCTAATGTATTTATATACTTCTGTTTGCTTGATTTTGCCGACATTGATCTTTTATTTTAGAAAACTGACTATATAAATTCGTCTGAGATAACGTAGCCGGTAGTGGCGATGGTCCGTTCCCCGGAATGCCGTGACGTCAGTGAAAACTATCTATAGCGGCTCTGTGCAGACATGGAGCTACACATTTCACTGTCCCACGCCCAGAATCAGACTGTACCATTGGTAAAAAGGGTTGAGGGGTGAAATGACAATATCATAAATAATTCAAGAAAAATGTTATAGCAAATCATAACCATGTATAATTTGCATATTTTAACAGATGAAATGAAATATTTTATTTCAAAAACGTACACAAGGCAATACTATTAAAATAATATTAATATCCCTCACAGGCCCCCCTGTCAGTGCCAGGCCCTTAGAATCGTCCCAACTTCCCCCCCCCCCCCCCCCCTAGCGGCGCCCCTGGGTGCGTACATGCCCAGACACAAGTGTTCCTAATAAAGTGGTGGCTAAGGTGACGCGTCATGCCGACCAAGGCTGTTTTTTTTTTTTTTTTTTCCGACCGAGGCTGTCGTGTTTCCCGCTTGTGGTCTCGTCACTCCCGGAAGGGGCAGTGCTGAAGTAAGTAGCTCGACTACGTAGCTCGATAGGGTTTACATGCACTAAGTAGCTCGGCAAAAATCGCATAACCTAGGTCGTGTAGCTCGATTACGAGAAATCAAGTTCGGTTCAATTTCAGCCGAGCTAAGGTGTTTCCATGGCATTTAGAACTTCGATTTCAGTTGAGCAACGGCAGAAATTCGATTTTCTCTATGTGCATGTAAACGCACTCAATAATATAAGGCTAATTAGGGCACTAATTCATGTCACTCACTGAAATTGATTCATAAGCATACCTTTTTCTTTTGCTCGTTTCTCCTCCTCTTCTTTCCTTTTCTTCCAGAATTGGGCACCTGATGGCTTTGACCTTTTCCTATTCATTAGATCTATCTCCGAGTACGGCTCCGTTTATTTGTCATTCGACCTCCTCCTGAGTGATTCCCCCTGCCTTCCCCCAACACAAACTCACCGTCAGTGTGTAGTGGTGATCACCTAACGCTTTTCCCCGGACATGTCCGTTTTTCACGTCCTGTCCGGGGCGTCCGGGTTTTTTTTTAGAAAGTGGGGAAATGTCCTGTTTTTTATTACCTTTCATTGGACCATTAAATTGACCGGCACTAGGGCATTGCGCACGGCGCTGCGTGTGACGTAATCCCTGAGCCGCGTCAGTGCGATCAGCTTTTTATAATCAGAAGACAGGCTGTCAGTACGCCAGCAACATGCCGAAGCGCAAATGCACGTTTACAGACGACTTACAAAAGAAGTTCCCCGCTTTCAGACCGGGTCGAGACAAGTGGGAAGCTTTGTGCACAGTGTGCAAAGCAGGTACATATGTCTCGGTGTCCAGTGGAGGTGCCAGGGATTTAAAATTCCACCTGGACACCGAGAAACACAAAAAAGCTGTTCGAGGCGAGAGTACCTCAAAGTCGATAACAGAGTACTTTGTGAAACCAGGGAACGAGGATGCCGTGAATGCAGCGGAGGGTGCCTGGTCATTTCACACAGTGAAACATCATAACAGTTATCGGTCTATGGACTGCACGAGTTCATTGTTGAAAAAGACCCTCCCCGATTCTGACACGGCCAAAAAGTTCAGTTGTGCCTGTACTAAGACGGAGGCAATTGTTAACGGTGTTCTGGCACCTCACTCTGTCGAATTGGCGCACGAAGCGCTCAATGATATCCCATTCTGTGGTGTTAGTACTGACGGGAGTAATCACGGTGCAGTAAAAATCTTCCCCATAATTATCCAATACTTTGATTGGAAGAAGGGTGGTGTGCAGACCAAATTAATTGAAGTGAAAGATACACCAAATGAGACAGCAACCACCATCGCAAACTACTTAATGGAAACATTGGCAAAGAACAATTTGTCTTCCAAATGCGTCGCATTTACTGGGGACAATTGTAACACTAATTTTGGTGGAACCCGACGTGACGAAGGGGGAAACAATGTATTTGCGAATTTGAAAAGATTGCTGCAAAACAAAACACTGATTGGCGTGGGTTGCCCAGCGCATATACTGAACAATTGTGTCCATCACGGGGCAGACACACTTGATGTGGACCTTGAAAATATCATTTTTAAAATATACCAGTACTTCCACATTTACACCGTGCGTACTGAGTCCCTCAAAGAGTACTGTGATTTTGCTGACATTGAGTACAGGAGGATGCTTTCACACAGCAAGACAAGGTGGCTCTCTCTGTTCCCAGGCACAGAGAGGATGCTACAGATGTTCCCTGCTTTAAAAGCATTCTTTATGTCTCAGCAAAAGCCACCCATGGTGATCAAGGCGTTTTTTGAAAACCCATTTAGTGAGATATACTTGTGGCACATGCACTCACTCATGTCCATCTTCCACAATCACATTCAAGAAATGGAAAGGGAGAATAACTCCATCATGGAGGTTAAGAAAATATTGAGCAGCATCCACAACATTCTTCTTGAACGGAAGAACAACAATTTCATGTCCCTCAAAGTTAAGGGACTGCTGGCCGAAAATCGCAGAGATGGACTTGAAGAGGGCTGTGACAAGTTCATGGCTGATGCGCTCGGCATGTACAGTTCATGTTTAGAGTATCTGGAGAAGTGGATGACTCCCATGGAAGAGTTCTCACCATTCATGTGGATGGACATGAGTGAGCCACCAAAGTGGAATGATGTGGAGGCCTGCATCAAGTACCTTGGAGAGAAGGGGGTGCCAATTGATGACGTTAAATGTTTAGACCAGGTTGCCAATCTGAAGAAATTCATTGAAAGCTGCAGTGACGATGAGTTCATGGGTCTGCAGGTGCACCAGAAGTGGACCAAATACTTTGAGAAGGCCAAAAATATTGCATGCTACTCAGAACTGCTGAAGATTGCACAGTTTGTCTTTGCACTTCCTTCTCACAATGCAAATGTGGAGAGAGTTTTTTCACTGATGCAGAGCCAGTGGACAAAGGAGAGGAACCAGCTCTCTGTTGAATCATTGAAAGGGATTCTATTTGTGCAATACAATTTCAAAGATATGTCTTGCAAAGACTTTCATGCTTATTTGTTGAGCAACAAAAAACTGCTGAGAAAGATCAGCTCTACAGCAAAATATCAATGGGCAAACAAGGAGGATGAGGAAGAAAAAACAGACGAAGAGGAGGAAAAACCAGACGAAGAGGAAGATGAGGATTAATCAGGAAACTAAAGATAGACTATTGATATTTTTTGTTAGTTTTTTTTTTACATTTTTGAGTTATTTTTAAAGTAAATATACAAGAGGTATTTTTGTTAATTAGCTAATTTGTTAATTTATCTTTTCCAATAGCCTACAGATCAGACATTATTTCTTTCATTACTGAAATTGAGGCTAACTGAGTATCAGCATGTTTGTTATTGGGAGTTGAGAGTTATTGTTAACTTTTATTGTTAATATGAGTGAATGTGGTTTAGATGAGACATTATTTCTTTCATTGTGTCATTCATTCATTACAGAAATTGTAAAGCATTTTTGAATAAATACATTTTAAATATCATTTGTTATTGGAGTTATTGTTGACCTTTATGAAAAGCATTGTTAATAAACCAACTTTAAATATCATTTTATTTGTATGTTTCTTAAGTGAGTGCATGTGCCATAAGTATATCTCACTAAATGGGTTTTCAAAAAACACCTTGATCACCATGGGTGGCTTTTGCTGAGACATAAAGAATGCTTTTAAAGCAGGGAACATCTGTAGCATCCTCTCTGTGCCTGGGAACAGAGAGAGCCACCTTGTCTTGCTGTGTGAAAGCATCCTCCTGTACTCTGTGTCAACAAAATCACAGTACTCTTTGAGGGACTCAGTACGCACGGTGTAAATGTGGAAGTACTGGTGTATTTTAAAAATGATATTTTCAAGGTCCACATCAAGTGTGTCTGCCCCATGATGGACACAATTGTTCAGTATGTGTACTGGGCAACCAGCACCAATGAGTGTTTTGTTCTGCATTTGGAAGACAAATAGTTTTTTACCAATGTTTCCATTAGGTAGTTTGCGATGGTGGTTGCTGTCTCATTTGGTGTATCTTTCACCTCAATTAATTTGGTCTGCACACCACCCTTCTTCTTCCAATCAAAGTGATTACTCCAGTCAGTACTAACACCACAGAATGGGACACCTTAACAGAGTGAGGTAAGTTTGTAGTTTGATATTGTTACTAACCCTACTACTACCCCCCCCCCCCCCTCCGCACTAAGGTGTCCTCATCTCATCTCATCTCATTATCTCTAGCCGCTTTATCCTGTTCTACAGGGTCGCAGGCAAGCTGGAGCCTATCCCAGCTGACTACGGGCGAAAGGCGGGGTACACCCTGGACAAGTCGCCAGGTCATCACAGGGCTGACACATAGACACAGACAACCATTCACACTCACATTCACACCTACACTCAATTTAGAGTCACCAGTTAACCTAACCTGCATGTCTTTGGACTGTGGGGGAAACCGGAGCACCCGGAGGAAACCCACGCGGACACGGGGAGAACATGCAAACTCCGCACAGAAAGGCCCTCGTCGGACACGGGGCTCGAACCCGGACCTTCTTGCTGTGAGGCGACAGCGCTAACCACTACACCACCGTGCCGCCCACTAAGGTGTCCTGGTTTTCCCAAATCAAAATATGGTCACCCTAACTAACGCGAGAGGTGAGACTGAACGATTTCAACTTGACCAATTGACCACCACGACCACAATAATCTTGGGAATTCATTCGGTTCATACACACAATCAAACGTACAGCCGTTTTGAAGTTGTTTGGATTGTTCTGCTTTTCTGTTCTCTCCTCTTTCTTGCGCGCACACGCACACACAAAAGCGTTTGCTCAATGTAATGTAATGTGGTCTGCACATTTGAGAGGCGTCTTGAGTTTGTGTCCTATGCATTGCGGCACCATATTTGGTTTGTTATTTAAATTATACGGGGTTTTGTGCCCACAGCAAACGTGACGCATGATGGCTTTTGCTGCATGTTACACTTGTGTGTGTGTGTAACACTGCTGCAAACCCTTAATTACAGTTGAGCTACAAGAACTGACCAACTTCAGGTATTGACGCCTCTTGTGGTGATGACGTCACCTGCGCAACTTTGGTATTGGGCTTCCCCATCCAAAATGTTCACCCCCCCGTCTTGTTTTTTTTTTTTCGGGGTTTTTTTTTGGGGACCTTTTTTTTTTTTTGGGACCGTTTTTTTTTTTCGCGCCCGCGCTCATGCCGCCTCCCCCCCCCCGCGATGCCGCCCCAGGTGGCTGCCCGGTCGGACTGCCCCCAGGACCGCCCCTGACCACACCACTTGCGAATCCGCATGGGACTGAACTGAAATTCACCGCTGCCTGTCTATATTTGAAATGAGCTGTCAATCAAAGAAAATATCCGGCCGCTTTCACCAATCACCAGTCTCCTCGCAGAAAGCTTTGCCATGTCCCTCCCACTGTGAGGCTGGGAGTCCGTGGGCGGGCGTTTTCGCAGTATTTGTCCAATAATCATCTTGCATTTTGAGATTGAAAAGCGCAGAGCTCCCAAATGCCATTGAAGTCCACTGTGAGGCTGGGAGTCCGTGGGACTCCATGGGCGGGCGTTTTCGCAGTATTTGTCCAATAATCGTCTTGCATTTTGAGATTGAAAAGCGCAGAGCTCCCAAATGCCATTGAAGTCCACTGAGGCTGGGCTGCATCGTGCTGTCACGAGGGGGAAAAACTCACGCACACATTAGGCCAGTGGTTCCCAAACTTTTTGGCTGGGGACCCCCTTTTGGACTTCAGAATATTTTTGGGACCCCCCCCACCACCCATTATGCAGTGTGTAGTGTAATAATAATAATAATAATAATAATAATAATAATCAGGCGGATATTAAAGTTGCTATTTTTTATTCACAGAAGAGCATTATCCACAAAAGAACATTGCACATCATAATAAAACAGAACATTACACAGAACATCAGAATATTTTTTCAGTGACTTGTGTGTGCTTGCTTTTCAGTACAGAGTTTTTCAAATCTTGGTGATAACTGTGAGATCGCCACCCTTAGTTCGTTTTCAATGTTCAACTTTGCCCTGTATTTGGTCTTGATGGAGGCCACTGCAGAAAAGCCCACCTCACAGAGGTAGGATGTGGCAAAAGGGAGGAGTATGGCCACAGCCTTTCCACCCAACAGTGGGTAGTCTTTTTCCACCCCAATCCAAAAGGCAGACAGTGACTTGGCCCTAAACTGCTGTTTGTATCCTATGTCTGAGGTCACATCAATGAACTGTTCCTGTTCAGTAACACTGAGATGAGCATGTGGCCTTGTATTGAAGGGGTCTGTGATCCATTCATAGTGTGCCAAATCCATTACAGGAAAGTACCTCTGAAAATGTTGTTGGAGGGCAAAAATGTGTGAACGAATGCATGGCATGATTGTGTTGTGACTGTTGGTGTTATGGAGAAATGAATGAAAGTTCTGAAAGCAATCTGTTGTTCCCTCCTCAATCATCTTTCCTCACAGTTCCAATTTCCTTGTAAATGACTGCATTTTAGCGACAAGCTGAGGGAGATGGGTGTTGGGTCCTTGCATTTGCAGATTCAGTTCGTTCAGTTTTTGGAAAATGTCACTGAGGTAGGCAACTGTCATCAGGAACCGTTCGTCGTTGTAACAGAGTGCCAGTGCATGATTCTCCTCCTCGAGAAAAATCCGTATCTCCTCTCACAGCTCAAACACCCTGTTCAATACCTTCCCACGTGACAGCCATCGCGCTTCGCTGTGAAACAGAACTGCCATGTGTTTGGAGCCCATTTCTTCACAGAGAGCAGCAAAGAGTCGAGCTTTAACAGGGCGCGTTTTGATATAATTGACAGTGGCGATTACGTCCGTCATCACCTTGTTCAGTTCGGGACTCAGCTGCTTCGATGCCAACGCTTCTCGGTGAATCATACAGTGGGTCCACTGCACATTGGGGGACACACGCTTTATGAGCGCTTGTAGCCCACTGCGCTTCCCAGCCATAGCCTGAGCCCCGTCCGTACACACTCCAACACAGCACTCCCACTTCAATTTTGCCTCTTGCAAATAAGTGTCAATCACTCGGAACAGTTCATCAGCAGTGGCTCGTGTTTTCACCTCCTTGCAGAATAGCAGATCCTCTCTCATGTCCTCTGTATCAAGGAAACGGATGTACGTGATTAATAAACAGTCTCGGTTGCTGTCAGTGGCTTCGTCGACCTGCAGAGCAAACCGGGTGCTTGCACGTACTCGGTCGGTGAGCTGCTCCTCAATGTCGTCAGCGATGTCATGTATGCGTCTTCCAATCGTATTATTTGAGAGGGGGATCGCCCGTAACTTGTTTGCTGTTGCCTCGTCGACCATGGTCCTCACCATTTCAATGGCACAGGGCAGGATCACCTCCTCCGCTTCTGTGTGTGGCTTCTTGCTCTGCGCAAGGAGGTAGGCCACTTTGTAGGAGGCGAGCTGGGCATTGACATTGACAGATGCAACTTTAGTGAAGTTCACCCGTTGTGCCTGAAAGTTCAAAAGTTTCCGCCGAAAGAATTCAACCGGCTTGTCCTTGTGCTCGGGGTGTGCCGTGTCCAGGTGACGCTTCAGCTTGTTTGGCTTTAAACTTTCTGTCGCCAGCACCTTCAGACAGAGAACACACTGCAGTCGTTCCTCACCACCCACCAATGTGCTCGTAAAGCCCATTTCGATGTATGCATCATCATACCGCCTTATCTTTTTCGCTGCCGAAGTGCATGGGAACTCGCCCTGTGCAGCAGCCTTGCGTTTTGTAGGAAGCATGCGTAGAAACTTGTCCATGTTGTCATAAAGTCGCCATCCGATGTTTTGTTCTGAATCTCAAAATAGGGACCTGTTTTATACAGTTTGTATTCACAGGAGGAGGGTTTGCTAATAACAACAACAATATCAGAGCAATCCAACAGATTGGAGGGCGGGGAGCGATTATGGAGTGAAAGGGGGTGATTGGGTTCTATAGACTGATTTAATGACTCTCTGCCGGCTGACGCATTACCAACATTCCGACGCCATTCAAAACATTCCAATGCCCGTTTTTTTTTCTGTGTTATGCAAACAGTCCCGTCTCTCCGTGACCCCCCTGGAGTCCCTCCGCGACCCCCAAAGGGGTCGCGACCCCCACTTTGGGAACCGCTGCATTAGGCGAACTGGGGAAAGTTATAACGGAATGATTTCGCACTGTAGTTGGGTTGAGCACATATATTTCTATGATTCTGGATCTGAAATAGCAGTGTTATAAGGTCGGCTATAAGCCTAGCGCAATTCATCCTACACGATGTTCGTCATTTTCAGAGGAGGCTGAGCCTCCCTCGTTGTCTTAGAGCAATCGCCCGTGTTAAGTACACTTTTTGAGTATCTGTACTTTACTTGAGTATTTTTTTGGAAACTTATGACTTTAACTTCACTACATTTGAAAGACAAAATATCGTACTTTTTACTCCACTACATTTGTAGCAAGGTCCTCGTTACTCATTACTATGAAGCAGCTTTGAAAGTGGATGTTTTTTTCTTTTCTTTTCTCAAACGTGATTGGTTTTTCCGCAGGTGAGACTGAGACAGTCTATCAGTAATCGCTAGGGTCACGTCACGTCCATAGACTGGATAAAATCAAGATCAATGATTTCTCCGCAGCATTATTTAACACGATCAGTTGATGGCAGAATGGAAGGAGGCGGTTCTTCTGGGGAATGCACACACCCACGGTTCTATAGCGAGAACCCATGTTTCAGTTTTCTGAAAGGAATAAAGAGTCATTTCATTTTAAATGTTTGCTTTGTTTGCCTAAAATGGTGCGCATCACAGCCTACAAAAACTCCCCATCCAACCTGCGGAAGCATATTGAGGGATATAAATGTTTTATTCTATGCAGTCTGATCAGTCAAATGCCTTTATGTGGATTTGCCCGCCCAGTTGCCATAGTCTTATCCACGTCTAATGTTTACACATAGTTAGTTAACTTGGACACTTATCTCTCTAGCCGCTTTATCCTGTTCTACAGGGTCACAGGCAAGCTGGAGCCTATCCCAGCTGACTACGCTTTTCTCTATATATGTTACCTCTGGGCGATATTATTCGTAAACATTGTATTAGTTTCCACTATTATGCTGATGACACACAGTTGTATGTCTCTGCAAAACCTGATGAGAGACACCAGCTTAATATAATTGAGGAATGTGTTAAGGACATTAGACACTGGATGCTTATTAATTTCCTTCTGCTTAACTCTGACAAGACTGAAGTACTTGTACTAGGACCACATACAGCTAGAAGTAAGTTTTCTGATTACACAGTGACTCTGGATGGCCTTTCTGTTTCTTCACGTGCAGCAGTAAAAGACCTCGGAGTGATTATTGACCCTAGTCTTTCATTCGAAACTCACATTGATAACATCACCCAGATAGCTTTCTTTCATCTCAGAAATATTGCAAAGATAAGAAATTTAATGTCATTGCATGATGCAGAAAAACTAGTCCATGCTTTCGTTACCTCCAGGTTGGATTATTGTAATGCGTTACTGTCTGGATGTTCCAATAAATGCATAAACAAGCTCCAGTTAGTTCAAAATGCAGCAGCAAGAGTCCTTACTAGAACTAGAAAATATGACCACATTACGCCTGTCTTATCCACACTGCATTGGCTCCCAATCAAATTTCGTATTGATTATGAAATACTACTATTGACCTTTAAAGCACTAAATGGTCTCGCACCACAGTAGCTGAGTGAACTTCTGCTCCTCTATGACCCGCCACGCCTACTTAGATCAAAAGGTGCAGGCTATCTGCTGGTACCTCGTATAGTGAAGGCTACATCAGGGGGCAGAGCCTTTTCTTACAAAGCCCCACTGTTATGGAACAGCCTTCCAAGTAATGTTCGGGAATCAGACACAGTCTCAGCATTTAAGTCTAGGCTGAAAACATATCTGTTTAGTCAAGCCTTTTGTTAATGGTGTTTATGAGGTAAAGGAGTAGATCTGGCGGGTCCTCAGACATGGAGTGTTTTGATAAACTGGGATGTATGGATGCTGTCAGTCCCCACTCGCTTGCTCACTCGAGTTTGTTGACGGTGTAGTGGCTGGCTGCTTTATGTCCCGGGGCTCCCTCATGCCTGTGTTACCTTCTGGCTCTCTCCTTTTAGTTATACTGTCATAGTTAGTTGCCGGAGTCCCTGCTTGTACTCGGTGCAATATGTATACTGTTCCTACTTATTCAGGTGACATTGGGCATACCTAACCACCTGTGTTTTCTTTCCCTCCCCCCACCCCAAATCTGTCCCTCTGAGTTACATGGAGTCAACAGGAAATCTTTTGGTGGAGAGGGTGGAGACCTCGACTGGCTATCGTAGCCTGCAGGGAATCGGCCGTCAGACATTCTGTCGCATGTCCCAGACCCGGTGAAATGTAACTGAATTGTTTTGGCCAGCCCTAAGGGTCCCATCTGCATCTCATCATTGCTGAGGAGTGTGCTCCCATCACCCAATCAAGCATCCAGCCAGAGCAGGTCATGATATATTTTACCATATTAACATGCCATCGTTGTGTGTTATGCCTGATGTAAAGACTCTCGTCTCTGCGAGCCTACCACACAGATTTAATACTTGTCATTTTTAGGGCATACCTAACAACGTGTTTTTTTCCTCTCTCTCTCCCCCCCCAATCTGTCCCTCTGAGTTACATGTTGATCCTGGGATTGAGATGCTGGCCTCTTCTGCCCCTCGGACCTGCTTGATCCATCCTGGTGCCCTGTGTCTGGTCGGAGTTTTATCGCACCGCTCCTGTGAAGGACGGCCCCATGAGGACAGTTGAGGGTTATACCTGTTAAAACTGTTAATATTATAGTCAGGCTGTCTGTTGTTGCCCAAATGAGGATGGGTTCCCTTTTGAGTCTGGTTCCTCTCGAGGTTTCTTCCTCATGTCGTCTGAGGGAGTTTTTCCTTGCCACCGTCGCCACAGGCTTGCTCATTGGGGATAGATTAGGGATAAAATTAGCTCATGTTTTAAGTCATTCAAATTCTGTAAAGCTGCTTTGCGACAATGTTTATTGTTAAAAGCACTATACAAATAAACTTGATTTGATTTGACTACAGGCGAAAGGCGGGGTACACTCTGGACAAGTCGCCAGGTCATCACAGGGCTGACACATAGACACAGACAACCATTCATACTTACATTCACACCTACGGTCAATTTATGGCCCTTTTCAACTACCCTTTTTCAGCTCACTTCAGCTCACTTCAGCCCGACACGGCTCGCGTTTCGACTACCTTAGAGCAGCACGACTCAGCTCGCTTCAGCCGTGCTCAGCCCCCAAAACTCGCACGGTTTTGGAGTAGGGCTGAAGCGAGCCAAACCGAGCCGAGTGGGGCTAGGGGCGTGAGGAGACACTCCCCTGTGCACTGATTGATGAGGAGGAGTGTCCTCACATGCCCACACACGCCCCGCGAGCACGCTGGGATCTGTAAACACCGTAAACCCGGAAGAAGAAGAATTACGAATTACGAGAATTATGAAGCCTTATGTGCCTCGCCTCATCTATACGCTCTTGCCAGTATCTGTTGGCATTGTCGGTGACAACAAGCCACAGCACCAAGACCAGCAACACTAATGACTCCATGTTTATTGTTTACTATCTGGGTCGTGAGACTACCGCTTAAAAGATCACTGATGTCACTGTTTGCGCCGCCTAACGACATCACGTGACATCCACCCACTTTCGCTAACTCCACCCAATGTGTCCACCCACTTCCAGCCAGCACGGTTCAACACGGTTGTAGTCGAAATGCAACTCCAACAGCCCCACTCAGCTCGACTCAGCCCAACTCAGCACCGCACAGCTCAGCCTGACTCAGCCGCGTTGGTAGTGGAAAAGCGGCATTAGAGTCACCAGTTAACCTAACCTGCATGTCTTTGGACTGTGGGGGAAACTGGAGCACCCGGAGGAAACCCACGTGGACATGGGGAGAACATGCAAACTCCACACAGAAAGGCCCTCGCCAGCCACGGGACTCGAACCCGGACCTTCTTGCTGTGAGGCGACAGCGCTAACCATTACACCACCGTGCCACCCATGGACACTGTTAGTTATGTCTAATACGATTGCCTTTAGCAGCTACAAATGCCTATATTGGGGACACAAACTGCAAAGATGCTCTTTGTCCTGTTGCTCTTTAGACTCCTTCTTATGAGTGAGTTCAGAAAAACCACACACAGAGACAACGTTCGTTCCTTAAGAGAGTCTCTCAACTCTCTCTTTAGGTCTAAAGGGCAACGTTATCAGGAAACCCACTCCTAACCAGATTACAACCATCACTGAAGATAAATTTAACACTCTGTTCACCAGAACACAGACAATTTTAATCAGCTTTTACAGAATCCTTCTGATTGAGACACACATTGAAATTAAAGTTCAAATCATATCACTGACTAAAGCACCTGTTTCTAGATGGGAAACTATAATTAAGATTATTTAAGTCTGGAAAGATTTCTAGTTCTCACCTGTTTCTCAGCTCTTTCTGCTGCAATTGAAACAGCATCATGGTCTTTATGTTTCTCCAACATGCACAAATAACAGACACAGGTTTGATCAGTACGACAGTAGATCTTCAGCACTTCACCATGTTCAGAGCAGATCTTCTCTTGGAGTTTTGCTGAGGCTTCAATTAATGTGTGGTTTTTCAAAGCAGGAACTTCAAGATGAGGTTTCAGATGAATTTCACAAAATGAAGTCAAACACATCAGACAGGACTTGACGGCTTTGTGTTTTCTCCCGGTGCAGAAATCACACTCCACATCTCCAGGTCCAGCGTAACAGTGAGCAGGAGAAGCAGCTTGGACTTCAGTCTTCTTCAGTTTCTCCACCGCTTCATCCAGCATGTTGTTTCTGCGTAGAACAGGCCTTGTCGTGAAAGTGTCTCTGCACTGAGGACAGCTGTAGACGCCCTTCTGATCCTCCTGATCCCAGCAGTCATTAATACACACCTTACAGAAACTGTGACCACAGGGGATTGTCACCGGATCCTTCAGGAGATCCAGACACACTGGACACATGAACTGGTCCTGAGCTACTGAAATACTGGCCTCGGCCATTTTCCTGAACTCACACCGAGAGAGAGAGAAAGAGAACAGTTTTGTTTCCTCTGAAATGAGGAGTCACTTCCTGGTCCTGTGTTTGAAAGAAAGAGAGAGTGATAGGAAGAGGAGGAGCACAAACACAGAGAGATCATGAACACTCCTCTATTAACCATTTCATCTCTCTTCAGTGCAGAAATATAACCCATGTAGCTGCACTGATTAGGATTAATTTCATGACATTTTATGAAAGTTGATTCAGCGGATTTGACTAACGTCCAAAATAAAATTAAAAAAAATCATCATTCAGAAAAATCTGGAAGTCCAACTCTCTTCATCTAAAGAGTTTGAACACAAACACAATCCATCTATTTTATTTTCTCCATCACAATACACACTTCTGACCTTCACTAATTCACACATTCCCTCCTCTTTCTTGTCGAATTCAGGAAGAAGCTTTCTGTCCACGAAATGCAGAAGAGAACATTGCGATATTAATGAATCAGCAGCCAGAAAGATAAAGGTTTAGATGATAAAAAGATGATGTTTTATTGATCATTTAAACAAGTTACAGGAAACTTGTTTTCCTTTTTTATCTGTGCATTTTGTGTATAATTGTGTACAGCTGTGTTCAGTACAGTTGGCAGAGACATGTTTATCGCTGTCAGTCATCTGCTTTGGTTCATTATCCTTCTGAAAAATCCACTTCTGTTGGTTGAATCATTTCTCTGCAGATTTCTGAAAGTTCATGACGCCGTTATTGAACACAAGCTCACCAACAGCGCTGTAGGAGAAACAGCCCCAGCCTCCTCCGTGCTTTATAGTACCTTAGTGCAGTTTGATTGGAATTCTTCTCCTGGCTTTCTCCACACAAACACTCGACCACCACATCCATCCAAGTGCAGTTTGGATTCATCTGAAAATAAGACGCTTCTCCAGAAGCTGCTGTGTTTCCGTGTGTTCTTTTGCAGATGTCACCTTTATTTTCTTCTTCTTGAGGCTGATGAATGGTTTCTGCTGCGTTACTCTTCCTCTGTCCCCATGCTCCATGGTCCTGATTTGAATCGTATCTCATCTAGTTGTATCTGCTAATCCTCATTGAGATCAAGACTTGCTGCTGTTTCTCGGCTGTTTTTCTTGATTTTAATCACAATTATGCTGCCCAAATCAGCTGGTGGTATTTCTGGGGCTACCTGTACGTTGTCTGTTTTCATTCACAAATCTTTCTTCTTTTATCAAGTTTTGCTGATCAGGTGACTGGAGCGGCTTCTTTCTGCAGCCATTTTTGACTAAAGAGTGGCCTTCTTTATTCATTTAAAGCGGATGTGTATGTAGTCGATTCCCTTCAGGTTCATACAGGTGTCTTGAGCAGAGTACCCACATGGTGGAGCATCACATTAACTATGGATTCACTGGAACGACCAGAATAATAAGAGACCAAATACTTTTAAAAAAAGATGTAATCATGACCAGCGTATCCACAACCCCAAATCAGAAAACACTGGGACAGTAAAGTGTTTACCATTTTATAATGTTCGAGGACAGACTGTGCCTTTCCTGGATACTGATTTTTACCGAATCATGACTGCAATCATCTGTTGACATCTCCTGTTTCAAATCACATCATTATTGAATTGTTTTACCTCATTATTGGCCCTAAACTGGCCCTGTCCCAAAGTGAGATTTGAAGGGTTTCAGGTAATTTATGTTCTTTTCCCATTTTGTCCTTTCTTTCTGTCCATGAAGTGTATGCGGTTAAATCACATTTTAAAATAAGAACTCCTGATAGAATTCTATAATATGTGAATACAATCGAGTTGTTATTTGGAGGCTCAGTTTTACAGAGTAGCACCACATCACTGAAACACACACACAGCCTTGAAACATCAATTCTGTATCTTCACTAAAAGACACACAAGAGGATTTACAGCAGGACCGTGTCTTACTACAAGCACTAAAAACTACCACATTGTGTTCATTAAGGATGGAAATAAAACAAATATTTCACTGTCATCTGCACTTCAGTGTCATTTGTTCTGCTGAAATATTTTCCTCATTCTGTCAGTTTGGAATTTAGTGAGGAGTGAAAATGAATTGAAATAAATGACTCTTTATTACCACAAGGGGAGTCAAAACCTGATTTGATTTATTTTGCACTATTTATTGCTAATAGAAGTCCCACTTTCTCATGAACAGATTGTTGAGATGGATGGAGGAGGGGGGAAGATGGCCGACTGAGCGCGAGGATGTTTGCAGGCTCTGATAAAAGATAGTTTCAAACCGTCCTAGAACAGCCATCTTTGGAAAACAAAATGAGAAGAAAAAAAACCCTCCCAACTACTCAGAAAACCCA
Source organism: Neoarius graeffei (assembly GCF_027579695.1). Taxonomy (NCBI): domain Eukaryota; kingdom Metazoa; phylum Chordata; class Actinopteri; order Siluriformes; family Ariidae; genus Neoarius; species Neoarius graeffei. The sequence continues at coordinate 9,998,321 of NC_083570.1, forward strand.
CTAAACCCCACAATAGTTTGGCTTCTTGAGTCAGACCACCAAACTGCTCTCTGCCTTTCCCGAGAGTGAGATGTTAATGCTAATAGAGCGACTAATGCTACAGGGCTAACAGACCATGATTACAGCCTGATGGCCTGCAGGAGGCATGTGATCAAGAAGAGATTGAGGCGATGGAGGAAGAAAACACAAAAAGCCTTCATGATCGCACCCCAATACCCAGCCCAAATCCCCGAAAAGTGAAAGCAAAGACAAATGCAAACAGTCAGTTGAGATCACTAACAAAACCATCTTCAACGCAATTCAAGCCCTGATTAGGAGGTTTGATGAGCAACATGACAGGATTAAAACTTTTGAAAGTCGGACAGAAGTCAATACACAAGCAGTAAGAGAAAATAAGGAAGAAATAAGCGAAATGAAGGAAGAAATAATGTTGCTGAAAAAGGAAAATGCCTCACTGAAACAGATGTGTTCGGATCAAGCCAGATATAAGAGAAGGTGGAATCTCACATTGATAGGTCTTCCTGACAAAGACCAAGAGATCACTAGAGAGACTGTGATTGACATCCTCACCCGGGTGATCCTGTGGTCAGTGGATAAACTTCACCAAACAGTGGATACAGTGCACTGCTTGGGAAAGAGGAATGACGCAGATACCAACAAAATACCTCGACCTGTAATCATCCAGTTTGCCATGCCAACTGTTGGGGATGAAATCTGGAAGAAATCAAGGGAGGCGAGTGTAACCCAGTATAGAATTGGGCTCTATAGTTATATATTGAACCAGATCACTTCCTGACCCCAAGGAGTTGGGTGAGATCACCTTTCACATGAAGAGGAGACTCCCCCATCTCTTCATTCATCATTTGGATACAGCAGTGTGATCGGACTGTTAAAGCCCCACAACGACATCCGATTTGACTACTTTTCTTTTGACATGCCCAAGAACACTCTGGACTGAAATTGACTTGAGACTACCTTATATGACTAAAGCTCGCTGAACTGACCACAAACAAAGGGACAAAGTTGAACTGCGCTGAACCAAAGGAAACCTGGACTTTATTGCATGCAAAGAGACATTTTCTTCTACTCCAAGTGAATTGTTTTCAAACTCAAACTGTTTTGGTTCAAACTGTGAAACACTTAAAGCATTAATTGTAAGAAGGAAAGAAAAACAGGAATAAAAACAAAGAAAATCACCAGTGACAGAAATGTTTTTAATTGATCATTACAAAAATGTACTTAGTGATGTTGGTTTGGGAGATGTGGGTTGAGGAGGTGATGGTAGAGCAACACTGGCCTCATATTCGCCTTCACCTTCATAGCTTGAGCCCTCTGTGACCTTATCCGAAATGAGGGTCTTCACAGCCGCTAAGAGTGATAGAATTTCTGGAAAATAAGGCCCACTGAATTAACCACAACAGGACTCCAAACAAGTTGTAAATACATAACATGTAAAAGAAAATATCAGTGTAAACAAAATACACTTCCGCTCCTTTTTTGGTGTCTCAAAGTGTAACAAAATGTGTTGGTGAGGGGTTCTGAAGGCATTACGGGGTATCTGCCAGACCAATTTTGCCTCAGTGGGGCGTTGAGGCAAGCCCCGCTCCAGTGTTTAGCCCTAGGGCCTCAGCTAAAGTTTTTTCCTACAGGAAACCCTATCCCAGATAGCAAGCTGACATTGAATAGATATTGATTTTCCATCTGAATCATCAGAATGGTCGACTTTGAAATCTTGATGCAAAATAGATGTTGAATCACCATTGTTACACCGATGTAACCCGACCTAAAATAAAGTTGACAGCAGTGATATTGAAACAACATTGATTCATAGTCGTCCTTATTATGATTGATGTATCATTGATATTTGGTTTACCGGGTGATAACAGTCATGTTGAAAAGTTATTGATTTTGTGTTGACCGGGAAATCACGTATGGTCGAAAAGCCATCGATATATAGTTGACCGGGAAAGATGATTGAAAAGTCATCGATCATTGTTGAACGGGACAGGGGACAGCGTGAGACAAAGACCGGCAGCGGCACACAGGCACCCGTTCTCGGATCCGGGATCAATTACAGGTAAGCAGCACTTTCAGCATTTAATCCTTACACATAGTTCAATGTATGGACCCTTTTCACGTCATTTTGGACATGTACTACCAGTAGTTTACCACAGCCAACATTGAGGAACGACAGCAAAGAAAGTTTTTACTTTCAGCAAGACTTCCATCATGCCACTATATTGTTGTGTACCTGGATGTAGTAACCATCAACAAACAAGGCAAGGGTTATCGTTTTATTGGATCCCGGTAGATGCTGACCGACGGAGAAGATGGATAGCAGCATACCAACGCTTGTTGGAGGTAAGACGAATAAAATTAGCCAGAAAAGGCATTACATTGCTGTTAACATTCCATTCTAGTTTACTGTAATTATGATCTGGCAGCTATTTACACCGGATCCAGTGTAAATAGCTGCCGGAGCCAATGTCCGAGCTAGCGAGCTAGCGCTGGCTCAGGCTGGGCGTGAGCTAGCGCTGGCTCCGGAACCTTGGACGTTGGCTCCGGCAGCTATTTACACTGGATCCGGTGTAAATAGCTGCCAAATCATAATTACAGTAAACTAGAACGTCCGAGCTAGCTCGCTAGCGCTGGCTCGCGGCCGGCCGCAAGCCAGCGCTGGCTCCGAGCCGCCGCGAGCAAGCTAGGATTGCCACCTGTGTCTGACAAAAATCCTGGACATTTCGACCATCCAATCGACCTTTTTGCTTGTAAGCAACGGCGCCCTTCGCACATCTAACCCAAGACAAAAATCGCCCTTCTACGCTGAAATTGTATTGCTCTAATTAGTAAAAATGACGCTTTTGCTAGTTATTTGTTTAGTTAATTGCTTTACATAATATAGCAGGTCTTCATTAGCCTGGCAAGCCAGGCTAAATGTGAATATTTAGTCTGGCCTCGATCCGTAGACATTTCCGAAGCGAGTAGGAGGAACAAACCGCTGTCATTCAAACTGTCTCTGTGCGTATAGGCCAACGCTCTGACCAATCAGCGCAACAGTGACTGTGACGTAGTCAGAGCGACAGAAAGCAGTGGGGGAGGCCTTGAAATAAATAATTTTTCAAAATGCGTATTAATTAATAAACAGGTTCTAGATATTAAGAAGTTTAGAGATAATGACCACAAGTTTGGAGTCTGTACCACATACTTAACATACACTCATTTTTTCCCCCCAAGTGTTTTCAAGGGTTTGCTTAAACTGTTTTTGAGAGTTTTTATTTAGTGGTGTTTGGTGAAATAATTTCCCTTAAATTTAAAATAACGGGCAAATAAGAAACAATCAAAAAGTAATGTTTCAAAGCTGTTTATTAATTCTTCGTACTGCACAAACTAGCCCCATCCTTTTGGCTACGAGCGGAGCCAGCTGGTAGATCAGACTTTTGCCAAAGCCGGTCGGCAAAACAGCGAAAACGTCCTTCTTGAAAAGGAATGAGCGGAGAGCCTCTTCCTGCTCATGTTTCAACGAAAACTCCAAGTCTAATTCTTCTAAAACTGATTCCAAAGCGGAGTCAAACGCGCGCTGTTCACTAGCCCGTAGCCATCTTTCCTGCTGTGCTTTCTCCAGCGTCGCACAGCTTTGTCGTCACTCCTGCAAAAGCCCGCCCAAAGAATTCAAACAAAAACCTTGTGTTGTGATTGGCAGGCACGATTTGATGCCCGGAGTGTTTTTGTTTACATGGTGCGAGGCTAGACCCATTCGCTAGGCAAAAATATTTTTGGCCGCTAGGCGGGTGGGTCTAGTTTACTAGGCTAGGTCTTCAGTATTTTGGTTTATTTCCAACAGTTTTTGGTTGTGGACACCTGGGGGCAGTAGTGGGCACAGGTAAAAGGGGAATACATAATTAAGTTCTGTTTGTTTGCTTATGTGGAATAAAAATAATCTAATTTTTCATTGTATCTAAGAATACCTGAATGTAACAATGTAAGGTGTAGTGTCCAACAGCTTACCTGATTGCTTAGAGTGTGGTGTGTGCTTTGTATTTGTTTAGCCAAGAGCCTCTGCTGCTCTTGGCTAAACAAATACATAGGAGGACATGTAACTGATATAACTGGGCACATACAGTATGTACTACACTATTTGATTTAATTCACCAAAACCTTACCTAATCTTCCATTTATATTTGGTGTTTTTCTTTGCTGCTGCTATGAGTCCTGGCTGATTTTCAGTGAATGTCTTGAACTCAGTACAGGACAACTGAAAGTTTAGCCTGACTTGAAGCTCAGCCTTCACCACTGCAACAGAGAGTCTGTTTCTTTTATCAGTCCAAGCCGGTTCCAGGCTGCACCAACTCTCTGCTGGGCCAGAGGAAAGAACCGCTTACGTCACCGGGGGGCGGAGTTGTTAAGACCAACAACAATAACAAGACCGCGAAAGATCACCATTTTTAAGCGCCGAGAAGCCGCAGCTGTACAAACGCGAAGCCATCCATTATTATTATTATTATTATTATTATTATTATTATTGTTGTTGTTACTGCTGCTTCTTCCGTGTTTTTGCTTTGATATTCGCGCCAAGGTTTATGTAAACGTAGCGACGTAATGACGTATTCAGCGACGCGATGACGTGACTCCGCTTAGTGGCGCTTAACACAGGCGAGCTAAGGAAAAGCAAACTGGTTCTCAGCTGGCTCGCAAGTTGAAATACACATTTTGCCCATCATGTACAAAAAACCGGGACATTCAGTGTCCCGGATTTTTATTTTTTTTTCCCGGGACAGACCATGAAAATCCGGGACAATCAGGAAAAACCGGGACAGGTGGCAACACTAGAGCTAGCCGGCCGCGAGCCAGCACTAGCGAGCTAGCTCGGACGTTCTAGTTTACTGTAATTATGATCCTCGAGTTTTACTTGCCTACTTTTTATCTTTTCCCCCTCCCTGAGCGTGTTTGACCTTTATGAGGATAGATGACATTTAAATAATAGTATTCCACAAAATATATAGCCTATTTTTTTTTTTGGGTAGCAGCCTATTATTAGCAGCAGTAGTACAATGTGTAACTGAAAACTATGTTTTGTGTGTGTTTCAGATGCCCTCACTCAACAGCCTGGCATGAATGATCTGGTCTTCACCCAGGCTGTGCAGAAATGGCTACGATATGCGCCAGACAGAACTGGAGGTGTCGCTCGCGCCGAAAGACATGAAAATTAAATGAACTTAAAATAAAAATCTTGTTTTCTTAAAAAAAAGGCATGTGTTTCATATTTACTATTTTAGGCAATTAAAATGGAGATCCTGGCTGTAGATAAAGCAGGGTATATGAGCCAGATATTTCTGGTAGGCTATCAATTGAAATAACATTGAAAGTGCATTGATTTTTAGTTATGTTGAAATTTCAATGTTGTTTCAATACCGACGCGAATTGAAATACAATTGAAGTTACGTGTGTCCATAGTTAATAAATCAACATCGTTTCAATGTTAGCGGAGGGTGCAAACTGATGTTAAATCAACATCGAAATCTGACGTTGATTCAATGGTTTAACGTCGACAATGCAATGTTGATTCTACATCGTTTCAATGTCAGCTTGCTATCTGGGATACTACACCTGTAATTTTCCCTAAAATGTAGACACAGTTATATCTTTAAGAATTACACCAAAAATGAGGAGACGTGATTTATTCAATCTAAAAGAATCCCTATTTTAATCTAAAAGAGATAGTTGCTTGTAACTGCCAGGTTGCGCAGCCTGGTGTTCTCCTTATGTAAAGCCTTGACTTGGGTCTCAAGATCTTTACTGGCTGCAGAAGATCCTACACTCTGCAGGTCTCGCAGTCTTTTATTCTCTTCCCTGAGGGCCCTGATCTCCTCCTCAAGTGCCTCTGAAGCAGTCTCCACTGGGCTGAGATTAGGTTCTTCTTGGGAAAGAACCTCTAATTCAGACAGTCTTGCAGCTATGAGTCTGTAGTTTTTCTGTTGGGTAAAAATTATCAGATCAATTATGTATTAAACAATACACACGAGTTAGGGAAATAAAACCAAAAATTGATTAAAATTAATCATTAAGTTAATCATAAAGTTTAATGTTTTATGGCTAGAATCTGTTTAAATTCATAGCTGTAGTACTATAGATCCTTTTTTTTTTTTTTAAGTTGCCAGGAACTTTCTTGCACAACCTAGCAGGGCTAACATATACAGACAGACAACAATTCACACCTATGGGCAATTTAGAGTCACCGATTAACCTAACCTGCATGTCTTTGGCCTGTGGGAGGAGGCTGGGGTACCCAGAGAGAATAGCAAACTCCACACAGAAAGGCCCCAGCCAGCCGGCAGGTTCGAACCCAGAACCCTCTGTGAGGCGACAGTGTTAACCATTGCACCACCGTGCCGCTAGTCCCAAAACAACTACAATAAATATTTTCTATTTTCCATTGTTTGTGTTAGTCTGGCTCACAACCCAACTACAAAACTGACAGAAATGTAAAAATATATTCTGAAAATAGCTGTCATGAAAAGAACCCTATTATCTTTTTTGCAACTGGTTCTACAGTTTCCTCCAGTGTGTCAAGGAAAAGTTTGTTGGGTACCCTCTTTCTCTTCTTGCTTTTTGGTAGGTCCTTGCAAGAGTTTCTGCTCAGCAGTCTTAAGTGTAGACTCCTTTTCTGCTGGTAAAAAATAGTAGCAAGACAGAATTTAATGCCTAGAAACAAAAGTATGTGGCTTACGTCACATCAAATACTGTATTTTACTGTCCACTTTTGTGCTCTTTTTTTTTTTTTACAGTTTTTGTATTGTTTTTCCCCTGCTTTTTTATAATAAGTTTAGTTTGTTCATTTTAACACGTTAAATTTTGCTGCCATGTACAGCTGCTAAACTGATTTTTACTGTCCAGTGTTAGCTGACAATGTTGACTGTGACGGTAAGTATTCTTATAGGCTGACGTTCTTCAATTTGCGACTTTTTAAATAAGTGTTTAATTAGTGTTTCACTGCTAATTACAAATTCAAATTAAGCAGGACTCATGTGACTAATGGCCGTTAGTTAGCTAATGTTAGCGAACCGCTAGCTAGCATTTAATTTGAATTTTTAGCTAGCTAGTCACTGTCCCGGAGCTAATAGCCTTCAGCAAACGTTACTTGGCCAATAATGCAAAAACCTCAACAGGATAATTGTTATCGTGATTAATGCTACATGACTAACAAAGTAAAAAATAAAAAATTAAGCACTGTACCTGCCTGCCAACTGCACATTGTGGGCTGGTTCGACCAGCCACCCATTAGTAGGCCTCTTGCCACCCATGCTGCGGCACTCGACAAGATACTCCTTTTGAGAGTTTTCAGGATCGAAGTCTACGATCCAATGTACAGGGACTATACTCAACGCATCTTTATCTTTCCCCTTTGACCAGCTAATGAGCGCAAACTTCTTTTTTTTTTTTTTTTTTCTCCTCTCACTGCTGAGGGGCAGACTCTGAGTGGCGTTGGCTTCTCGTTCGCGCCTATTCTGCCGTCCCATCAACCATTACAGTTCAATGTGTCCATGGTAACAACTAGCTCCACCAATCAGAGACGTTGCTTTTTCACCATAGGATTCTGACTAGTGTTGCGAAAAAAATCTGTTTTTTAGGTTCTGTTGGTTAATTTAAAACAATGTTTTTGCTTCTGTATAATTGCTTTACAACGTGCTCACTTTAAAACGAAACGTCTACTGAGAAAATGGATGGGATATTTGCCTCTGGCAACTGAGTGGGCTGTCACTGTAGCGCTCTTTTTTAATGCAGTCGAGGGTTTATGGAATCAAGTTTGTGCCAAAATGTTCATACAATACTTTTGAAATATCAAACAAAAACGACAAATCAAAATACAAAAAAAGTCAATTTTTTTAGACTGGCAAACAAATTATTCGTGTAATCATGCAAAACATCAGTCTATTACTCTTCAGAAATCTTATTTTTGTTCCGCGTCTTTGTCAGTTTTGTTTGACGTAATTTATTTTGGTTGCGATTCCAGCTTTCTCGTTTGCGCTCCCTGACTTTTTGCTTGCAGTTTTGGCACAAACTTCACGTATGGGTGGGCTGTCCAGGAATGCATTCCCATTGGGTAACTTGTGTTTGACTGACAGCTACGCTCAGCCATTCCCTACTCGGATTCTGGCGGACTGTTTGACGAGTGACCGATCCATTGACGGTAAACAAGGATCGAGTGAACTTCAGTGGCGACTATGATATTGAATTAATTCAACAAAGTGTAAGTACGGGACAAATGTGTTGTATGTGTTGCAGTAGTACACATTATGCAGGTGTTTCGTGGCAAATCAAATGTTAGCCTTAGCGCCACTACCCAATATAATAGCTGTTTTGCTAACGTTAAACACCCTGCATAATGTGTACTACTGCAACACATACAGCACATTTGTCCCGCACTTACACTTTGTTGAATTAATTCAATATCATAGTCGCCACTGAAGTCCACTCGATCCTTGTTTACCATCAATGGATCGGTCACTCGTCAAACAGTCCGCCAGAATCCGAGTAGGGAATGGCTGAGCGTAGCTGTCAGTCAAGCACAAGTTACCCAACGGGAATGCATTCCTGGACAGCCCACCCACACGTGAAGTTTGTGCCAAAACTGCAAGCAAAAAGTCAGGGAGCGCAAACGAGAAAGCTGGAATCGCAACCAAAATAAATTACATCAAACAAAACTGAGAAAGACGCGGAACAAAAATAAAAGGTTTCTGAAGAGTAATAGACTGATGTTTTGCACGATTACACGAATGATTTGTTTGCCAGTCTAAAAAAATTGACTTTTTTTTGTATTTTGATTTGTCGTTTTTGTTTGATATTTCAAAAGTATTGTATGAACATTTTGGTACAAAATCTGCTCCAGAAGAAGAGAAGCATGGATGGAAGGAGAAGAAACACTGCCCCGGTTCAGGATATGAGAGTCCATCAAGAACAAGGAGATACTGGAAAAGGAGGTTTGTGTTTTACTCCATCCTAGCCTTACGTTACGTTATTAAACAGTTGTTCTGTATTTACTGTTGTAGTTTCGCGGTTCGTGTGGGTTTTTACAAGCTTGCGGCTTAGCTAAACGTAGCTAGCATGCTGTAGCACACTGACTCGCAAACTTCTATTTAAACAAGTTATTAGAAATGTTAGGTAAAGCAAGCTTTGGTTGTTTTCAACAACAGACAGTGCCGGTTTTTGCTCTGAGCAATTGGGCAATCTGTTTAAGGGCGCACTGTGTGGACACTCGGCTGTTTAAGGGTCCTCCAGTGTGGACACTCGGCTGTTTAAGGGCCCTCCAGTGTGGACACTCGGCTGTTTAAGGGCCCTCCAGTGTGGACACTCGGCTGTTTAAGGGCCCTCCAGTGTGGACACTCGGCTGTTTAAGGGCCCTCCAGTGTGGACACTCGGCTGTTTAAGGGCCCTCCAGTGTGGACACTCGGCTGTTTAAGGGCCCTCCAGTGTGGACACTCGGCTGTTTAAGGGCCCTCCAGTGTGGACACTCGGCTGTTTAAGGGCCCTCCAGTGTGGACACTCGGCTGTTTAAGGGCCCTCCAGTGTGGACACTTGGCCCTCAGCTTCGTCCAGTCTTTTACTGTTGCCCTCCACCCGTGTTGTCATAACTTCCAGGCTTCTCCTCTAATAACTTGCTGACGCTCTCAGTAACCTCCCGAGCTAGCTGTGAGGAGTAGCCACTGCGCCTCAATGTTCGGTCGGCCCCTCGTTGTTCTTTGAGATTTACTCGGATTTTCGGGTGGAACTGAGCCACTTTCCTTGCTTGACATTGTTAGGAAGCTTAGAGCGGTCAGCAAGATATAAAAATGCAAGTGTGGTGGGTAAAATTTAAATTACGGTTGATGGGAGCGGGAGCTCAGTGCTAGTCCGACCTCTCAGCTCAGTGGCGTCATAACTCCGCCCTCAGGGAGCTACTGTTTATAGCTGCTATAATGTTAAAATGTTTTGTTGTCATTCCTACAATGAAATATTATTAAAAATGGATAAGAAGTACAACAAACCCTGTAATAGTTGGCTGTGGTGTCCGAGGAATAAACCACTCCAGGACGTGCTGTGATGATAAAATCACCAGCGTCAGGGCCCCGTATTCAGGGCCCCGTATGAAGGCAGGTTCCGTGGCCTCAGAGTGACTGACTGTGTGCTGCACTGAGCGTTGTGTCTCTGTATTCACATCCTTGTGTGTGTTTTTGGTTTATCAGCAGTTCATTCTGCAGCCGAAGAAGCTCCTGCAGTACGGCCCTGTGGATTACAGCTCGGTGCACTGTGTGAGGGCAGAGGCGCTCTCGCTCACCCTCCATCTCACCAGCACGCCGTCGGAATGGATCTGCGTCTCCACCCCTGACGGTAACGCCACCAAGATTCACGTCGTCTTACTGTCACACTGACGCTTTATAACTCGGAGAGAAAAATCACAAGGGTCAGAAATTAATCCTACAGTCGCCTGTAGTTTGTCTTCGTGGGCGTGGCCGTGAGTTTTTGATTTCTACCCCGTATACAGCGCATCTTTTTGAAGTCTGTATGACTGATTTACATGGCGCATGCACTGCACGCAGAGGAAGTTGATCATGTTTTCACTCGCAGGTGTGAAGGTCCGGTTCAGGTAGAGTCACGTGAACAGGTTTAATCAGAGGAAAGGCAGTGATTAAATATTTGCCCTGGATGATCAATCTCGGTGTGTGTTATTACGCGATCAGAGCGGCCGGACAGGTTTGGGTGAGAGCAAACATTCCTCATGAACCTCGCCTAACCTGCGTGTGAAGAATTCTTTTCTTTTCTTTTCCTCCTGCACTCAGACCTGTGTGTGAGTGGGAGAGGAGTATTGTCACTAGTATCAGACGTTTATAACAGTGGAGATTTAAAAAAAAAAAAAAAAGTACAGTGATGTATTTGCATAATGTGTAATAAAGCTCTGGAGATGTGTGTAATTTATTTTAATGAAATGGAGGAAAATTAGTGATTGAGTGATGAGTGTGAGGTTAATTATTACACCCTGGCCTTATTATTTTTCGTTCTTTTTTCCTCCAGACCCGCTTAAATCTCAGATGCTGATGATGACGTTGGGCGGAGTCATTCCCACTGCGATATGCTTGTTTGTTTTGGCCGCGGTCGGAGGTTTCGCTTATTACTACATCTGTGGTCACAAACCGCGGCTGCCCAAGAGTGTGGTGAGTCACATATCTCTTCTCATCTCACCAGTGGCGGTTCTAGACCAAAATTACTAGGGGGGCCGAGGTGGGGCCAGTGTTTTTTCAGGGGGGCACATATGGGCAAAACATGGCAATATTTAAGCGTTCAAAATGTTTAGTTTAGTTTATTTAAAACCAAAACAAAATACATTGAGCATAAATACAATGAGATAAACATTCTGTCTCAATAGCCTAAACATTAAATAAATTGTGCTCAGTAAATCTTAAAACCATGTTTCTCTTTTTTGTAAAATAAGATTTCTATTTTTGCACACAATGAACCTTTTCTTCAGACGTGGCTGCACTGGAGTGTCGTCCAAGCACTTGCTGATATCTGGAGAAAGATGAATACAGTAAATATGAGAGTGCGACTGAGAACAACATTTATCATTATTCATTTATTAATTGATTATTATATCTATTATTTGTATTATATATGTATTATTATTCAGACTTCACACTTTCAGGGTAGGCTATATGAATTGTAGGCCGACACTGCTCACACACATACATTTGTTCAACATCACAAACCTGATGGTGCTGTACTTGATATGCATGGTGAATCTGGTTGTCCCAATGACTCGTTGGGTTGTCCCTCATTCTGTCCCTCAATCTGATCCTGAATGTCTTCATCCTCACTCTCAGATTGCCTTTCAGATGCCTCACTTTCCACCTGTCCAACCACCACCTCTGGCTCTCTCTCCACCTCTGGCTCTCTCTCCTCTTTCATAATCTTCATCTTCCTTACACTCTCTATGTTGCTTTTTGCCAACAGGGGCAAAAAAGGACATAATGTCCTTCTTGCTCCTTTCCATGATGATAGCCTACAGTCGGTCTATACTAAAAAGTAAACGGAGAGGAATGTAGCCTCTACATATCAAATCAAATCAAATATTAAGTTAGGCTACTTATTGCTGTGCAACGCACTTTTAAGAAAGCGCAATAAAACGGATTTATTATTGTAGTGAACAACAACAGTAAAACACGGATATGTGCAAACACTGACGTTACGAAATTGAATAATTTTCCTTACCTTCGCCTCTTTGCAGTAGCCTAGTCCTTGCAGGGCTGCAGCTGTTATCTCTCACGTCCAAAGTTTACAATTCACGCTGCTGCGGGTCTTTCTGCTGCAGGTAACAGTGTGCGTGTAGCGCTTTAAGGAGTCCGTGTAGAACACTCCGTCATGTCAGTTCCAATCTTCGAGCCAGCGCACGTCGAAATTAATAAAGCTTGTTACCTGTTCAGCACAGGGGCCACAACAGGGGCCAGGAGCAATTTTACAGGGGCACTGGCCCCCCCTGGCCCCCGTTTAAAACCGCCTATGCATCTCACACACACACACACCTCACACCCTTCACACACCGGTATCGGACCAGTTTGTGGGCGGGACCTGTTTAACAGCTGAACCGTTTCTCTTTAATATCGCGGGAGGTTTTAATGAAGATTCCCATCAAGGTTTCATCTTTATGTATTGTGTAAAAATGTATTCTGGACTTTTAAATTATTTTTATATTAATACGACTGGACAACAACAGTGTCAGAATTATAACCGTTTATTACTGTTCAGGTTCATTATAACCATCTTTGCGAAACAAAAAGTAAAAAGCACTAGATCACATTATTATACGAACAAATGATGTTATTGTTATCCTTTGTTGCTGTCAGGTTAAAAAACACAATCCATGAAATGTTACATTTGTGTTTTGTTTTTTCCTCCCCCCTCCAATTTGGTGTTATTGTGTGAAAGGCATTTTCAGTATATTTATCATTACTTTATTCTCAATTTCTCCTTGAATGTGAAATGTTTGTATGAAGGAAACCGCTTTAGTGAAGAAGAGATTTTCACCACGTGAAGGATTTTTAAATATAAAGTTAAATGTTTTGGTGTTTTTCACTTTGAAATAAGCCGACAGATTGCTAACTTTTACCTCACTGTAAGTAATGTGTATTTTAATCATAATGATCACAAAATAAACACAATACATGATGGAAATAAAGACTGCATGGAAAAGTGTGTGGTGTGTGAAAGGTGTTCATGTCTCACGGGGTCTGATGATTTAAAATGGTGACTTTTTTTTAAAGGTCCCATGGTATGAAATTTTCACTTTCTGAGGTTTTTTAACGTTAAAATGAGTTCCTCTGACCTTCTTAAGTCACCCCAGTGGCTAGAAATTTCATAATGTGTAAACCAAACTATGCCCAACATTTGAGAATGGCGCGTCAAAACGGCGCGTTGATAAGCTCTTCCCTTTACTACGTCAGCGAGGGAGATGATCCCCACGCCCCCCCTCTGATTTCCCACCCACTGTATGGATTGCGCGCCCAGTTGTAGTGAGGAGACCATAGAGGACACAACAACATGGCATCACCTAAGCGAGCGAAACATGGAAATTGCGCTGTACATGGATGTGACAACACAGAAAGGAGTCTGTTTTTACTGCCGACGGGAGAGCCCCTGAAGACGCAGTGGCTTAATTTTATTTACTTCAATAATACGCCGTTGAGTCTACCTAAGACGGTGTATGTTTGTCGGAAGCATTTTCCTGAGGAATGTTTCCACAACTTGGGACAGTACAGGGCAGGTTTTGCACATCAACTGTCACTGAAGCCTGGGTCCGTACCAAGCATCCCTGCCGCATCAGCCACAAACACCGAACAAGTAAGTGTATAACTGTTAAGTCGTTTTGCCGTGTTTTAAAATCGGTGCGTTAGCCTTGCAATGGCTACATTAGCTGTGCAGCTAACCGCTTCCTGCAGTTAGCCAGGTACTCTGCGCTACAAAACCAAAAAGCATGCAGCATGCTCTGTTATAATAGCCAATCAAAACAGTTTTTACAAAGACACCCACATTCTTTTTTTTAAGTCACTCGTTCATTTTATTTGTTTGTTTGTTCAGTAAAAACCCAAACATTTGTTGAATTTATTTTATTTCCTCGCGTCGCACCTTAATGACGTCAGCACACGGTATTTTTCCCTTCGCGGTTTGTTACTTCTCTCTCGCCATAGTAAGACGCCCACATCCGCTTGTTCTGACCCACTGGAGGTAGCGGCACAGTGCTGTTAGCCAATTAAAGGTAACACGTTTACATGTCATGAATATTAATAAGACCCGCCCCCACCCTCTACCCTTCCCCGCCTCCTGCTTCTCATTAGCAAAACGACGCACTGGGAAAAGCGCTGAAATGGGGCTTTCTCCCAGGAGGCTATATCTACGTGCCGAGGGTTCATTTCGAGAAAGGCTGCGGATATAACATCCGGAAACCTCCACGAGCCCGTTTAAAGCATCAACAAACCACCATGCCATGGACCTTTAAACTTTCTTTGTCGCCACGTAGTGGCTGTGGAAAAGATTGCTCCAGGGGTTGTAAGATAAGTTCATGGCTCTGTGCTTCCAAAGAGAGTTGTGCTTCAACCTTTACATTCTATTTGTATAATTCTGAATAGAATTTTAAAAGATTTTCTTTAGATTCTAGATTTATTTTACTTTACTGAAGTGTATTACAGTAAAAGGGAAAAGCTGCAGCTTCTTTGTTCCTTTATTTGCCTCATCTCATCTCATTATCTCTAGCCGCTTTATCCTTCTACAGGGTCGCAGGCAAGCTGGAGCCTATCCCAGCTGACTACGGGCGAAAGGCGGGGTACACCCTGGACAAGTCGCCAGGTCATCACAGGGCTGACACATAGACACAGACAACCATTCACACTCACATTCACACCTACGGTCAATTTAGAGTCACCAGTTAACCTAACCTGCATGTCTTTGGACTGTGGGGGAAACCGGAGCACCCGGAGGAAACCCACGCGGACACGGGGAGAACATGCAAACTCCACACAGAAAGGCCCTCGCCGGACCCGGGGTTCGAACCCAGGACCTTCTTGCTGTGAGGCGACAGCGCTAACCACTAACGCTAACCACCGTGCCGCCCCCTTTATTTGCCTTCCTTCCTTCCTTCCTTCCTTCCTTATTTCTTTTGTTTTTCTTGTTCTTTCTTTGTTTACAGAATGCAGATTTTATGTAAATTAGGTCAAATGTGAAGTTTCTGGAATGCCCAGGGGAAAAATAAAAGCTTTTAAGGGGAAAGTAGAAGCCTGTTTATATGTTTAAAACAAATAGCAAGGTTCATAAGCATAACTATTTTGGTCACGTTCTCACGAGTTAAGTTATGCTAACATGGACTTGCTAGTAAAAGTTAGCTGCTTAAAAAGAGTTTATTTTAGATAAAACATATGAAATTGATATTCAAATACTTTCTATAACATTATTCAGTGCTTATACGTTAGTTTACAATTTTGTGTTTGGGCTGTACGCAACACAGAATAAAAAAATAACGTACAACTATAAACTACAATTACACATACATATAGAAACTTACAGACGTGTAAACAGACATTACAAAAATATATGCAGCTGTTCTACATTAAACTGATGCACAGAACGGGATTTGTCGCCCCCTGTGGCGGTTTATGGAACTACAGCACGCCTGTATTTCCGTCTCCATGGGAACCAGCGTGGCGTTGCTACTGTCTGAGAGTAAACAGTCCACAGTGCAGGCGTTTGATAATTTATCGTTTATTAGAGCAAAAATAATATTTAATAAGTTTTAGTATAAGTGAGTGTGTGAGGTGTAATAATCTGCAGCATGTCCCGAGCTCAGGCTGAGAGTGTGATTAAGAATATAATCCGGGAAATAACAGAGCGGTGCTGCAGGCGGGGCCCAGCTGTGTCTGAGACCCTCACTGCCTTCATGGTGAGTCGCACATCCCTCCACCTTCATCCCTCCATCTTCATCCCTCCACTTTCATCCCTCCACTTTCATCCCTCCACTTTCATCCCTCCATCTTCATCCCTCCATCTTCATCCCTCCACTTTCATCCCTCCATCTTCATCCCTCCATCTTCATCCCTCCACTTTTATCCCTCCATCTTCATCCCTCCACTTTCATCCCTCCACCTGCTTCATCCCTCCACCTTCATCCCTCCACTTTCATCCCTCCATCTTCATCCCATTTTACCTTTCGAAAGCTTTAATCACAGGACAGATCTTATACAGCAATGCTGAGTTAATAATAAATCAAGAAATAGTTTAATACTCATTTCTCTCTTTCTCTCTCTCTTTTCTGTCTATCTGTCTGTCTCTGTCCCTCTGTTTGTCTCTCTTACTGTCTGTCTCTCTCTCTCTGTTTTTGTCTCCTTCTCTCGGTCTCTCTCTCTGTCTGTCTGTCTCTCTGTTTCTGTCTCCTTCTCTCTCTCTGTCTGTCTCTCCATCTGTCTGTCTCTCTCTATCCATCTGTCTCTTTGTCTTGCTCTTTTTCTCTGTGCATCTGTCTGTCTGTCTCTCTCAGGTAAAAGCTGTCATTTTAGACCCCAGGAACCTCTTTAACGTTGACCGGACACTGACTAAGCAGGATGTGGAAAAACTAATCGAGGTATTTATTCTATAATGTAATCAGCACTTTCAATTTTCTGGATTCTGATTGGTCAGAAGGCACTGATTCATTTTCTTAAATCACAGGTTTATATCAATGCACTTGTTGTAATATGTCACGGTTTCTATAGTAACAGATCATTCACAGGGACTCCTCCGGCAAACGAGTCGATAACAACAGACGGAATTAAAAGCGTACATAATCACCGTGTCACGTTTACGGACGGAGTCTTCGGCATCAGTGCTTTTTTAACAGTCAGAAGTAAAGCTGTGAGGTTTCTGATATCTTACGCTTTGCAGTTTCTCTGTAACAAATGGAACCATCACAGGTCAAGAAAGTGCTGTGAGGAAAACAAGATGGTCGCAGAAACGCTGCTTCCTTACACCAGCATGTTGTAGATTAGTTTCCCTGAACAGCATGTCATGGAGTGTGTTATTCTTTACTTAGACACGGTGCATGATGTTACACGTGAGCGTTGAGTGTAAAATGGTGTATGGTGTGTGTTTTGCTGTTCAGCTGTGTGTAAACAGATTGATGGAGCAGAAGAGTCCTGCTTTGGACACCATTAAAATGCAGGTTCACTTCAATATGAGTTATACGTCTCGACGTAAGTGCCGTTTCTATTCCTGCTATCAGTAGTGTAGTAACATGTGTGCGTTCAAGTGTGTGATGTGTATGAGCATGAATTCTCACACTCTTCTGAGTTTCTGATTCGGTCACTGATTTGTTATCCTACTGTGTTCACCTGTTCTGTGTTTTGTTTTGTTTTTTTGTCCATGCGTAAATCTGAGCTCTACCAATTATCCTATTATTTTCTTTAAGTTTTTCAAATGACGTCTCAGTATCTCAAGAACTAAATCTCCAAATGAAGTTATTCCTCGCAAATCACTTGAAACATGTCCCACTAAGGGTAGTATCTCACTGGGCTGCGACAGCCCGCGACTAGTTGGAGACACAACAATTGTGATAAAATATGCGAATTAGCACCAATTTTCACTTGGAATCACACTGAATTGATATTCGCATGTTTTACCGCAATTGTTGTGTCTCCAACTAGTCGCAGGCTGTCACAGCCCAGCTTTCCCTCGGCAGGCAGGGAAGTAGAGGAAGCCTCACGGAAACTGACTTGAGAAGGGTTCGCGACGGCTTTGCGACACCAGCTACGCATTCGCGGCTATTTTGAGAGAAATTTTCTCATTCATCTCATTATCTCTAGCCGCTTTATCCTGTTCTACAGGGTCGCAGGCAAGCTGGAGCCTATCCCAGCTGACTACGGGCGAAAGGTGGGGTACACCCTGGACAAGTCGCCAGGTCATCACAGGGCTGACACATAGACACAGACAACCATTCACACTCACATTCACACCTACGGTCAATTTAGAGTCACCAGTTAACCTAACCTGCATGTCTTTGGACTGTGGGGGAAACCGGAGCACCCGGAGGAAACCCACGCAGACACGGGGAGAACATGCAAACTCCACACAGAAAGGCCCTCCCCAGCCACGGGGCTCAAACCCAGGACCTTCTTGCTGTGAGGCGACAGCGCTAACCACTACACCACCATGCCGCCCGAGATAAATTTTGTCGCACGATTTTTTTGAACATGTTCAAAATTTCAGCGACGAAGGAGCGACACTTTGCGACTCATACGAGGAAATTGAGAAGCCCCGTGAATGTTTCAAGGAACTTTTGAAACTCTCTCGCGAATGACGTACGCAATTTGTCGCAAGCTGTCGCAGCCCAGTGAGATACTAGCTTAAGTCTACGTTTACTTGATTTCACGTCTTTATCTGAGATTTTAGGAAATCAGGACTGTGTTTTGGTGGACGTCCTGTGATTGTGTACAGTGTAAATCGTGTTCACCTTCGGGCAGGTGAGTTTGTGGAGGAGCACCAGAAGGTGGCGCAGATGCGTCTCCTGCCCACATGCCGTGAAATCACGGACAGCAGGGCCAAGAGCCGAGATGAGCTGGACGCTCTTTACTACAGGATGGTTACCTATGTGATTTTACGCTCCGGCCTCGGCTCAGACTCCGACGTTACCAACGTACAAGAAGCCACAGGTGAGAAAGCAAGAGAGACAGAAAACACCTGAAACATCTGTTGTCACCATTGTCTGCTAACTAGAGGAGCCTGTGTGCTGCTTGTTCACACTTGTTCATCGCTTCAGGTCATCAACGTAGCGTTTATTTATACCGTATTTGTATCTGCGATGTAAGTTTGCTGTCCTCCTACTGGTGGATTTGAGACGAGCGTCGTAGCAGTGCTCACTCTGAGATTTTAACCAAACCCTTTCTAAGGCCTTCGACCTCAACTCATAACGTGCGACGTTTTAGCTCAAGCCCACGATAGATAATACAGAACTTCCCAAGTCATACTCCTTGCTAATTACTTGGCGTAAAAAAGTTTCATTTTGAGAATTCGCTGAAGGTGATGTTGTGGGATAGTATTTAGATATTATAGCAAAATTATTAGCACCCATAGGATTCCTGTAGGTGGGTTGCATCCGACGTCACAGCCGCCTCATTAGATAGTGTATGTACTGTAAGACATGAAGTGGTGGTCAGCTGAGCTCACGGTCCACAAAGCGTTACTATCGCTGGGGCGCTTTGCTCGTCGTTAAAATGCCCTACGTTTGTGTTCTTTTGGGCTGCTTGAATCAAACAAAGCGTGAAACTCATAAAAGTTTCTTCCGGGTTCCTTGCAAAGTGATAAAGTGTGAAACGGCAAAGGATTTTACCAAAAGATGACAAGAAAGGTGCGATAGAAGGGAGCTGAGTTGAAGAACGTGCGAGTTTGCAGTGATCACTTTGTGAAATCTTTGTAAATTCCTCTTATTTGTTTGGTTTGGATTCGCAACTCACCAACTTTTCTCGCGTTATTTCGTGACGTTTTGAAGTTCAGGAGACGCTTTAGTCTTCAGATGTGTTTTTGTTTACTGGTTGATCGTGGTCACCATATTGTAAACTAACGCGTATATTTTCACTTTATTTATCACGATGTCCCAGCAATCTTTACAAGGACGTAAAGGATGATGTGGATTGGGCTCCGACACTGAACTAGAGAGATAAGATAATTGAAACGATCCACGGAAACACAAAAGCAGAGCTCACGAGTTAAGAGTGAGCGTGGCAGTTACAGCGAGCCGTGATAACTTCTCTGTCCTGTTTCACCACTACCCAGGACTTTAAAGGAGAACTGAAGGCAAATTTTTTATTATCAAAATTCTATTTCTCATTTTATTAAATATAGAAATGCATTTTTGATTGCTATTTTGTCACTGCTATAGCAAGTTATGAGTGTTTGAAATATGCTATGTAATATATCAGTCCGGGGCGGCACGGTGGTGTAGTGGTTAGCACTGTCGCCTCACAGCAAGAAGGTCCTGGGTTCGAACCCCGGGTCCGGCGAGGGCCTTTCTGTGCGGAGTTTGCATGTTCTCCCCGTGTCCGCGTGGGTTTCCTCCGGGTGCTCCGGTTTCCCCCACAGTCCAAAGACATGCAGGTTAGGTTAACTGGTGACTCTAAATTGACCGTAGGTGTGAATGTGAGTGTGAATGGTTGTGTGTATCTATGTGTCAGCCCTGTGATGACCTGGCGACTTGTCCAGGGTGTACCCCGCCTTTCGCCCGTAGTCAGCTGGGATGGGCTCCAGCTTGCCTGCGACCCTGTAGAAGGATAAAGCGGCTAGAGATAATGAGATGAGATGAGATATATCAGTCCATATGTCAAAGCAATGAGATTCGTTGAGACCTGTGTGAGACATCATAGGATGGAAGTAAAACGTACAGCGGAAATCAAAGTGACCAACATCTGCCAACGTTCCCTGTGTCCAAAATCGCTGACTCGGTCACTACTCCCTATATAGGGAATTGCTGTATAGAGGACTATATCGTGAGCTCATTGGTAAAATGAAAAAACTCTTTCGGACACTACTGCTTCACGCTGGTATTTACGTCATTACGGTCGCACAATTAAAACGTGCCAGATCAGTCGGCTGGTGGGTTTCATAATAATAAACACACGCTTGTGTTTTTGTGATAAATCCATATTATACTGAGCGCATTTCACACATTAATCAATACAAAGTCCCTGCAGCTTTCAGTTCTTTTAAATCAAGGCTGAATACTTTTGTTTCTTCTTCGCCGCTGCCTTTTATTAAATCAAATTTGAGACTTTTAATTTGATTTCTTTCAGCGCAACCGCAATGCATGATGGGATATATTGCTTTGGTTAGTCCCCATCGTTGTACGCTACTTTTCGTGATGCATTGTGGGATACTTTGAGTGCACTGTATAGGGTGTGAATAATCCTCACTAAGGTTTCGGACAGCACTACAAAATGGCCTCCCCACTAAATAATGCCCTGTATAGTGAGTAAGGAGCGATTTCAGACACAGGGGTTGTCAAAAGACGCGCGCGCCCTCTTTCGAATGCTGACGTAATCAAGCCGGAAGTTTTGTTTGTTTTGATAGCAATCAGGAAAGTTTGAAAAAAGTAGGCAGTAATCGTCATTTCAACTCGTTTGGAGAACAGTTTTCAAAATGGCGGCACTGACACCTGGTTGAAGCTTCAAGTCTCGCACAAGTCTCGTGAAGATCGCGCGGATAAGCGACGCCTGCCGTGGAACAAAACGAATTACATTCAACATGGCTAAAAACCGAATAGGCCGATAAGTATCATATTTAATTGCGATTAGCTGCCAATACGGGTCACGATATAAAGTTACGAAAACCGAAAACGTCATTGAATAACACGTTAATTAAGAAATAAAGCAAGTTTAAAAATGACTTCGGTTCTCCTTTAAAGGGGTTTCTGTGGATCTTTGTGATTGATTTATCTGGAAGAGAAGAGCAGGGAAGATTGCGAATCAAGTGGCTGTGGTTTGCTTTCGCCCGATACTAAACCGTGTAGCGTCCTAGCGATCATTGCAAAGATGCGTACAAAAAGCCTGAAACTGCCTCCTTACCCAGGAAAAAATGATACAGGCTTTATCTTGGAGTGTCCTGATCCCCTGGGTCCGGTTGTTCAAAACATGGTTATCTTTTAACCAATGGTTCAATCACTATTTAACATGATGTTAAATATAACCTGCTGTTAAACTGTTGTTCAAAACTCCGTTAAAGTTAACACACCTCTTAGCCTCCGTTATCTTTTAACCAAGTGGTTACGTACAGCTCAAAAGGCAAACACGCATGTTCCTGATTGTTAATGCGTGCCGTCCAAAACAGTTCAGACGAGGACCAAACGAGCTACTTTTATACAGTGAGGCAGAACTTCGACATCGGTACCGATTTGATAGAGAATCTCTCTGTTATATATTTGATTTGTTTCAAGAAGATTTGGAACACCCAACGTGAAGAAGCCGTGCATTGTCCGTTGAGGTGCTCATTGCCCTTAGATTTTATGCAAGCAGCAGTTTTTTTTCCAAGTCAAGAGACTTGGTGGGCGTGGCATTGTGGGATTGATTTTGACACGGTGTGATGTTGGTTAGGGCTAAACCAATTGGTTTGCTCATGGTATGGTTCAATTAGCTTCAAGAAACGATTTTTTAACTAACGGTAAGTTAAAATTTTAACAGAAATAACTGTTTTGAACAACTGAACCCAGATCTTTAACCCATCCGCATATAAAAAGTTGTACACCTCCATGATCTTCCAGGTTTTCATTTATTTGTCTGTCTTGAATGATGTCTGTAGCACCAGGTAGTTTGAGATGTCAGGGAACTCAACAGATGGATAATTTTCCAACTCGTACGGAAAATCCTTCTTTACGAGCATTAAAGGATCTAATCCCATCGCAAAGATCAACTTTCTGAAGGTGTCTTGACCATGCGTTGGCCTCTAAACTGTGAAAATAGTCAGAGACAGTTTTACTATCTTTTTTGCATAACGGCAGCCAAATTGGTTTCTCGGACCACCATTCACCATAGCACAAGACCTTCCTCTTCTTACGGTACATCTGTGTGTGTGTTCTAGCCGCACTGCAGAGTGTGTTCCCTCCATCAGAGCTGGCCGCCTTCATGTCTCTGCTCAGGCGTGATAAAGAACAGCAGCTGAACGAGCTCACCATGATCGTCACCGGGATTCGCCTTTTCAACAAGGACAGTGGGAAAGGAGGAGAGAGCATCGAGGACCGTGAGTGCATCTCACCTCTCGTTCTAATTAACGCTCACCATCGTGATTCATTTTATAACAGCAGCTCTGACAGTCATGCAGATTTACATTAACATGCTCGTTTTGGTACGTTAACATTCTGTTAAATGACGAGATGCTCCACGTAAACCGAATTGAAAATCATTGAACGGTTCTCGAAGGTAAGGAGACGTTTATTCAACTTTCACTCATCTTCAGGACAGAAGAGTTTACGATGATGTTTTTTGACGTTCGTTAACCGCAAAGGCAGGAATGTGAGTGAGAACGGGAACTCACTTGTTTCCCACAAGTTCAAAAATGTAAATAGAAATGGATAGAAAGTATGGCGAATTGTTCTGTAAGACATTTATTGACATAATCGTCAATAAATTGCTGTGGTGTAAGACAGAAGGGAACCGTCAGGGCCTTCTCGGCGTTCAGAGAAGCCCAAACGTATCAGCATTTCAAATGTTATGTTTAATTTCTTTCATAATTTCATTATAATTATTCCCTCTTAATTCTAATTCGGCCTCATTTTCTATCAAATTTGCTTCAGAAGTGAAAGGGTTACTGTCCTGAAAACATTAAAATCGAGTTCTCCAATGAGATTTTGCTTGTTGTGTCTAGACTGAGAAGAGTTCAGAGCTGCTCACTCATTGGTTAGGACTTCATTGCCGGGACAGAAGGCCATGGCAGTGTATGTTTATGTAGGAAGCGACAGATGAATTAATTAACCAATCAGATTTTGATTTATAGTTGGAGGGACTAAAAATTTATCACCCTCAGCCTTCTCGAAGGCCAATGCGAGCTTAACTGTGAGTCGGCGCAGCAGTGAAGTCACCTTCCAGCCAGTGTAGCGTTCATCAGTAGTGTTAGCGAATGCTAATAAAGCAGTCAAGCCAGTGCTATCTATCGAGAGCTACAGGCTAACAACCGAGAAACTAAGATTTCTGTCTCCAGACTCTTCTTCCACGCTGCACGCTCGCTACAGTATTTTTCACTCAGACTTAAGTGTAATTTACTTTGTTACTTTTAAAATCAACATCGACAGCTACACACAACGGAGCGACCTGGCATCCTGCCACTAATCCCTTACAAATCCTTTGCCCTGTTGCTTTTTTGGTGTGTTTGGTTAAGTTTTGGCTGAGCTTAAGTCCTATGTCTAAGAGTAATAGTTCGCCGCTGGTCTAAGAGGAACTCGGTCAGGTTTATGCATTTTTGTGACACACTGTACATTTATAATTAAGATTTAACTTAATTATTGTAACAAATGTTCAGAAAACCACACATATTGACAGAATACAGGCTTGTAAGAAACTGTACATGTTTAAAGAGCAAGGTTTTTTTGAAGTAATCGTGGTAATATCTTCTGTGTTACATTGTTGATGTGCAATCCTGGTCATCGTGGCTCTCTCGTGAAGTGCTGGCCGTCCTGAACGAGGCTCTTCCTGCTGCCAGCACAGATATAGAGCGTGAACTGGAAGGGACGCAACGTTTGGCTTGGCGCTACACCACTCTGCTGGAGAGACGCTCTGAATCCGACACTGACGCCGAGCTAAACAGGGACCTGCTCACGCAGGCCCTGTACAACGTACGCCAACACGAAGCCTTCCTCAAAATCATACTGGTGAGTTACAGAGACGTCTAAATTTTCAAGCCAACGATTAGAATAAAAGTTATTGGAAAACATTTAAATTTCTCATCTCATTATCTGTAGCCGCTTTATCCTTCTACAGGGTCGCAGGCAAGCTGGAGCCTATCCCAGCTGACTACGGGCGAAAGGCGGGGTACACCCTGGACAAGTCGCCAGGTCATCACAGGGCTGACACATAGACACAGACAATCATTCACACTCACATTCACACCTACGGTCAATTTAGAGTCACCAGTTAACCTAACCTGCATGTCTTTGGACTGTGGGGGAAACCGGAGCACCCGGAGGAAACCCACGCGGACACGGGGAGAACATGCAAACTCCGCACAGAAAGGCCCTCGCCGGCCATGGGACTCGAACACGGACCTTCTTGCTGTGAGGCGACAGCGCTAACCACTATACCACTGTGCCGCCCCATTTAAATTTCTGTTACTATTTTATTCTTATTATGGCTAACTTTTGCTAATAATCATTAAGAGTAAAAGTCACGTAATGTAATAAAACGTAGCTCGTTTGTCTCCACCAGGCAGATGTGATCACATGTGCAAAGCAAGTGGAGGCTCTTCACACTGACCTCATGTCGAGGATGAAGGTGCTGAAGGCCACAGTTCATGCCAAAACTGCCGTACCAACCTCCCAAGTGTTCGTAAGTGTTCCTTTGCTCTGTCAAAAGCTCTTTGCTAGCATCATTTTCAGTCTGATAATTTTAAATCCCTCCCATTAGCCTCATTTCACAGCATTGGCCAGGCTGTGGGCGGGGCTTCAGGATGAGATGGTCTTGTTGAACATGCTCCGGAGCATGGCGCTCAGCCTGAGGCCGTTCCTCTCGGCTCAGTCGAAACTTCTCGAGAACGTTCAGTTGGATCAGATGCTCCGTGGTGAAACCGTCAAATCTGATGCAGAGAGAGCTGCTGAGAGCTCAGGTACGTTCTGACATCACGAGCTTTTTATTTATTACAGAACAGCATCTTGTTAGTGGGCAGCTTGTTATGTCCAAGAAGTGTAGCGTAAACTCCTCTGGCCTGAAGACATCGGAAAAAACTTGAGCATTACAGCTTTACGTCTTTGAGCGAGCGCATTTCATTTCTACATTATCACTCATCGTGTGTAGTGTAGCACTCATTTTCTCTTTTTCAGAGGAGCGGCTTGATCCAGAGGAGATGAAATCGTCCGAGTGGATTCTGCCCGAGACCACGGCGAACTTTGAGCAGCTCTTCCTGCAGTACAGGGGTGTGTGTGGATACACTCTTGTCGAGAAGAACGGCCTCTTGCTCCCAGGGTCATAGTGAAGCTTTTCTTTCTCCAGTTTTACACTCTGCTTTTTTTAGAGTCCGAATATTAGAGCGTTCATACGACTAGACAGTGTTTAGACCAAGACGTATTCAGCTCCCCAAAAGAAACAAATTTGTGATGTAAAGTGACACTACAGCATTAAAACACTGAAAGTGAAACATCTCTGGCTGAAGCTCCTCGTTCTTCAGTCATTAATTCGACCTACTTTGTTTGTTTCCATATTTGCTTTTGGTGTTCGACGAAATCTTTTTCAGGGAAGGCCTTCCTTATTTCAGCAAGACCGCTTTCTGCACATATTAAAACTGCATGGCTGTGTAGGAAAAGAGTCCAGGTGCTAAACTGGCCTGCTGCAGTCCAGATCTGTCTCCCATGTAAAACAGTTGGCGCATTATGAAGCGCAAAATATGACAAAGGAGACCCCGAACTCTTGAGCAACTGAAATTGTACGTCAGGCAAGAATGGGACAACATTTCTCTTTCAAAACTACAGCGGTTGGTCTCCTCAGTTCCCAAAGGTTGATAGAGTTTCGTTAAAATTAGAGGTGATACACAGTGGTAAACACACCCTTGTCCCAACTTTTTTGAAATGTGTTGCTGACATCAAATTCAAAATGAGCATAGATTTTTCAAAAAACAATAACATTTCTCAGTTTCAGCATTTGATATGTTGTCTTTGTACTATTTTCAATGAAATACACGGTTTCCATGATTTCCAAATTGTCATATTTTGTTTTTATTTATGTTTTACACAGTGTCCCAACTTTTTTGGAATTAGGGTTGTAATTAAACCGACTTTTAAATATAATTAATAAAGGACACGCTTTAAGGCAAGACGTCCATATTTCTGAAGCTCAGTCTGCTGCTGTTCCTTTCCAAAGGCAATCCGAACATCGGCATCCTGAAGCACAGGGAGAAATATTACAGCTTCAGCTCCAAGCAGGCTGCGTATCAGTTCGCCTCAAACGCAGACGAGTACATCGAACTGATCGCGGAAAGAGCGAAGAGATCTCCGGAGCTGATCCAGCTGCTCGAGCTTCATCAGCAGTTTGCCAGCGTCACTCCGTACTCTCAGGTATCATGGACGTGTGACTTACTTGCGTCTTCTCCTTCGCATCCTTGACCTACTCGCTGATCTCCAACACAAACTCCATTCCCCATGAGCACTCTTAGCCGACAAATCTGGCTGATCCAGCATCTACATACTGATCCAACACAATCAGTTGCGGCGTATGAAGACTCCACACACACTCTGCACATTAAAACTGCTCAACTCCAATCCCATCCTTGTCCATCTCATCTGTGAGCCTGAGAGTGACAGGAAAATAATCAACAACAATGCGGTGAGCCAGTGCAAAACAGCGTTTCTTAGAAAGTTTGTCTTCACAGATGCAGTCAGGTGAGAAATTGTTGGTGAAACCCATCACCAAAAGTGAGAGCAGCACACAGACGGACACACACCTGCTGGAGAGCAACATCGTCAGATCTTACGAGTGGAACGAGTGGGAGCTGAGACGGAAAGCCATCAAACTGGTAAGCAGCTCCACCTGAAATACACTGGCATGATTAGATTAGATTACGCTCAAGGTGTCCGAAAAGCCCTGAAATAAGTTTAACACGTTATTTTGTTGAATGCACTCCAAGGCGAACCTGCGCCATAAGGTAACCCACTCGACGCAGACTGACCTGAGCCACATGAGGAGACACAACACCACGCAGACATTCCTTCCAAAAGAAGCCGCCTGCCAGACGAAGAGAGACGGACAGAGTAACGTACCGAGACCTCAGGTCTACCTGGCTGGGCTGAGAGGAGGACCAACTCCCATGACCAAACTCGATTTAACTCCAGATGTGCATGAATAGTTAATTTGTTTGTTTGTTTGTTAGTTAGACCTAGTATTGAATGTTTGTATTGAACTGTTGCATTCTGGTTTCTGATTGGCCAGAAAATACTGATTAATTTTCTTTGAAAGTTTTGCAGGCGTATATTAATGCACTCGTTCGAATTTATGGTTTTCATCGTACCAGCTCGTTCCCAGGGATTTCTACGATGGACGCTAGACATAAACCGATTTTAAAAATCATTTATATGGTGATGTTTTCGTAACTGAAGGGAGATGTTCATTTAGCATTTCTGGAAGGAGTCTCCAGTGTAACAGTCAGAGGTAAAGTTTTGTGACACCTTCAGGACAGACGAGTTTATGCTTCGCAGTTTCTTGGTTACAATATGATTTTTTTTTTGTCTTATTAACTTTAAGAGAAGGATAATAGGCAGGCTGGTGAGGGAACGACTGTTAATGTAACTATAAATGGATAAAAAAAACCTATGATGTGAAATTTGTAATTGTTGGCAAATTGCTGTGGTAAAAGAGGAATTGTGGGAGATGATACTTTGGTACCGAATATCAGTCAAAGCAGCGCGCACACAATTATGAAAATGATCTTATTGGCTCTAATAATATTAAATATTATTATACATACAGGAGACTTTTTCAATGGAATAAAAATGTGTTCTGTTCCCTTCTAGTGGGTTTCATTCATTCGGTTTGGTAGCATGCAATATTGTTAGTGTGTCGCTTATCCTACGTGTATTACGTCACTCTACCCACTGGAGAATGAGCGTTGAATATGATTTACGATATTGCATGGTTGTCAAGGCAACATGATGTCACACGTCGGAGACGTAAAACTTCCGCGTGAGCGAGCGAGCAACTGTGACAGTTTGTGAACAATCATAGCTTCTACGATTGCTTTGTTAAATACAGAAGATTTTGAGAGAATTTTGAAAGAGAAAGACGCGTTGAACACCTGGAAGGAATGTATGATAATAATAATAATGATAATAATAATAATAATAATATTGACTGGCTTTTTTTGTGGTCTATCAGATATATTCCATTCAGCTACTCGTCTTTGACTCATTCATTATCATGCTAGCTGAATGGAATATATCTGATATACCACTCAACGCCAGACAATATTATTTAATTATCCTGAGGAATAACACAGCAGACTGTGAGGTTACACAAAAATAATCCACGCCAGCATGGATTTACCACTTTACCATCTTTGATTTATTAAAAAGTAGCAGATGTATAAAATGAGATTGAAGCTTCTGCACACACACACACACACACACAGTCACACAGCCACACCCCTTTGACAGTCTGCACTCCTACTCTTTTTAAAGCTCCACCCACTCTGGCTCTGTGATATCGTATCTCACAGTGCAGCAGGACGCTCATTTCAAAGCACACAATTCCGATCTCTACTGTATGTGTCGCTCTCTGGAAAAATGGCTGAGGCCAGTATTTCAGTAGGTCAGGACCAGTTCATGTGTCCAGTGTGTCTGGATCTCCTGAAGGATCCGGTGACTATCCCCTGTGGTCACAGTTTCTGTAAGGCGTGTATTAATGGCTGCTGGGATCAGGAGGATCAGAAGGGTGTCTACAGCTGTCCTCAGTGCAGAGACACTTTCACTACAAGGCCTGTTCTACACAGAAACAACATGCTGGATGACATGGTGGAGAAACTGAAGAAGAAGACTGAAGTCTCATCCTGTTTTTGTGAACACAACACCGAGTCAGGTGCATCAGACAAAGAACAGGTGAGAAGGAGAAATGGTTTCAGACTGAATCCTTCGACATTTTGTTTCTAATCCTGCTTTACTCAGGCTATATGGTGTAAAAATGTCATGACTTCTATTGATTATAAATAATAAATATGTTCCATGTATCCTGTAGATGTGAACAGTTTTACAAGCACATACTGAGTACCTTTGACCTCACTCAGAGAGAGCCAGGATATGGATGATCTTTAACTTGAATTGCAGTTAATAATCTCCCACCTTCGAGCTGTCTTTGAGTGAACACTTTACAGTTAGTAAAGTTAGTATTTAACTCAGGATGTAACATCATTTCATTCATTCTTGTCAGAGTGAGTTAAAGTTGAAGGAGGAGCAGATAAAATCCCAGCAGAGAATCCAGGAGAAGCAGAAGAAGGTGCAGGAGCTGAAACAGGCTGTGAACACTATAAAGGTGAGCAGTGAGCAGAGACAGAGCTGCTCCTAGAAACACACACAACATGGACAACGAGTCCTTTACAGTCCCAGTAAGAGAGGGAATGATAGATGAGCTTTAAATCTTGTGTGTGTCCTAACAGCTCAGTGCACAGACAGCAGTGGAGGACAGTGAGAGGATCTTTACTGAGCTGATCAGCTCCATGGAGAAAAAGCGCTGGGAGGTGATGGAGCTGATCAGAGATCAGGAGAAGGCTGAACTGAGTCGAGCTGAACGACTCCTGGAGCAACTGGAGCAGGAGATTGCTGATCTTCAGAGGAGAGTCACTGAGCTGGAGCAGCTTTCACACACACACGATCACATCCATTTCCTCCAGGTAACACTCACTGTCTGATATCACTTGCACTGTGGTCTGAGACTATTCGTCCATCTCGTACACTGCTCCGTTTCCAGTCTCTTGGTGTCTCTTCTGGACGTGGCGACTCATCCATCATTACTGTCCATCAACATGTTTCATTTGATGGAGTGAGGAATTATCTCTCAGAGATGAAAAAGCAATTCAACAAAATCCCTTCATATGGTGAGAGGAAGTAAAATGTTATAAATCCGCGCATATACATAAAAAAAGATTCATTGTACTTATCTGAACTTAACATTGTCGCAGCTACCATCTGAAAGATATTTCACTTATACAGTTCATCAGTCATATTAAGATCATTTATTTTGCCAATATTCATAAATTCAAACATCGTGTTTCCTAAAATCACACTCTGATCATTGTATATTATTCCACCTCCATTTTCTCTCCTTCACAGCAGTTTGGATGAATTTACCTTCAGAGCTGAAGACTCGAGAAGATTTTCTACAATGTATGTATGCATCTCTCTCTCTCTCTCTCTCTCTCTCTCACACACACACACACACACACACACACAGTGCTGCCAGATCATTAAGAACATATGTTGTTCTTGGAGACGTTTCCTTCCACAATAAAGAGAAGTGAAGAATGGAGGTGTCATGTTGAGTGTCGCTGACAGCACAGCGCTGGTGAAGTTCGATATGTTTGATCCTTGAATGTATATGAAGGTTAATAACATTCTAGTCATTTTCTTTCCTGAAGTTTATACAAGAATCATCTCATCTCATCTCATCTCATTATCTCTAGCCGCTTTATCCTTCTACAGGGTCGCAGGCAAGCTGGAGCCTATCCCAGCTGACTATGGGCGAGAGGCGGGGTACACCCTGGACAAGTCGCCAGGTCATCACAGGGCAACACATAGACACAGACAACCATTCACACTCACGGTCAATTTAGAGTCACCAGTTAACCTAACCTGCATGTCTTTGGACTGTGGGGGAAACCGGAGCACCCGGAGGAAACCCACGCGGACACGGGGAGAACATGCAAACTCCGCACAGAAAGGCCCTCGCCGGACCCGGGGTTCGAACCCAGGACCTTCTTGCTGTGAGGCGACAGCGCTAACCACTACACCACCGTGCCGCCATACAAGAATCAAGTCAAGTTTATTTGTATCGCACTTTTAACAACAGACATTGCCACAAAGGGCGGCACGGTGGTGTAGTGGTTAGCGCTGTCGCCTCACAGCAAGAAGGTCCTGGGTTCGAGCCCCGGGGCTGGCGAGGGCCTTTCTGTGTGGAGTTTGCATGTTCTCCCCGTGTCCGCGTGGGTTTCCTCCGGGTGCTCCGGTTTCCCCCACAGTCCAAAGACATGCAGGTTAGGTTAACTGGTGACTCTAATTTGACCGTAGGTGTGAATGTGAGTGTGAATGGTTGTTTGTGTCTATGTGTCAGCCCTGTGATGACCTGGCGACTTGTCCAGGGTGTACCCCGCCTTTCGCCCGTAGTCAGCTGGGATAGGCTCCAGCTTGCCTGCGACCCTGTAGAAGGATAAAGCGGCTAGAGATAATGAGATGAGATGAGACATTGCCACAAAGCAGCTTTACAGAAAATTAAAGACTTTGACCATGAGCTAATCCATCCGTCCATTATCTGTAGCCGCTTATCCTGTGCAGGGTCGTGGGCAAGCTGGGGCCTGGCTGGGTACACCCTGGACAATTCGCCAGATCATTGCAGGGCTGACACATAGAGACAAACAACTATTCACACTCACACCTACGGTCAATTTAGGGCCACCAATTAGCCTAACCTGCATGGAGCACCAAGAGAACATGTAAGCTCCACACATAAAGGCCCCCATCGGCCACTGGGCTTGAACCCAGAACCTTCTTACTGTGAGGCGACAGTGCTGTACCACTGTGCCACCACATGAGCTAATTTTATCCCTAATTTATCCCCTATGAGCAAGCCTATGGCGATGTTTGCAAGGAAAAACTCCCTCAGGCGACATGAGGAAGAAACCTTTTGAGGAACCAGACTCAAAAGGGAACCCATCCTCATTTGGGTGATAACTGATAGCATGATTATAAATAACTCTCTTCCATAACTGTGTCCTACAGAACCACAAATTATAACTGTGTAACCAGGAACTTCATTATAGTTTTAACACGGTCTGTTTTGCTGAAGTTATAAACTGTTCACTGATGGAAACTTGAGCGCAAAACTGTTCAAGACAACTGCAGTCCTAAAGTTAGCAAGTCAGCTGTAGTTCTCAGACATAAATATATTACTGTAAGTGTCCAGAGCGTCTTCTAAGTATGACTTTCGACTGTCCATATGGGACCATCCTCCACAGGAGTGATGTGATGAGACTCCAGCCAGAAGTAGGGCATCAGGATGGATCAGGCAGGTCCGAGGAGCAGAAGAGGTCAGCATCACTGGTTTCTCAGGATTGACATGTAACTCAACAGAGACAGACAGAAGGAAGATATGAGAGAGAGAGAGAGAACAAAGATTGTGAGGTATGCCCAGTGTCACCTTATGAATAAGAACAGTATATATTTTGTGCTGAGTGCAAGCAGGGACTCTGGCAACACTAACTATGACAGCATATTTAAAAGGGAGAGCCAGAAGGTAACACAGGCATGAGGGAGCCCCGGGACATAAAGCAGCAGCCACTCCACCATCAACAAACCTGAGTGAGTGAGAGTGGGGGACTGACAACATCCATATATCCCAGTTTACCAAAACACTCTATGCCTGAGGACTCACCAGAGTTACTCCTTTACCGAATAAAAAACTATCTTGACTGAAAAGACATATTTTCAGCCTAGACTTAAACACTGAGACTGTGTCTGAGTCCTGAACACTACTTGGAAGGTTGTTCTATAACTGTGGGGCTTTGTAAGAAAAGGCTCTGCCCCCTGATATTGCCTTCACTATATGAGGTACCAACAAATAACCTGCACCTTTTGATCTAAGTAGGCATGGCGGGTCATAAAGGACCAGAAGTTTGTTCAAGTACTGTGGTGCAAGACCATTCAGTGCTTTAAAGGTCAATAGTAGTATTGTATAATCAATACGAAATTTGATTGGGAGCCAGCGCAGTGTGGATAAGACAGGGGTGATGTGGTCATATCTTCTAGTTCTAGTAAGGACCGTTGTTGCTGCATTTTGAACTAACTGGAGCACTTATTGGAACATCCAGACAGTAAGGCATTACAGTCATCCAACCTGGAGGTAAGAAAAGCATGAACTAGTTTTTCTGCATCTTAGTGACATTAAATTTCTTATCTTGGCAATATTTCTGAGATGAAAGAAAGCTATCTGGGTAATGTTATCATTATGAGTTTCAAATGAAAGACTGGAGTCGATGATCACACTGAGGTCTTTTACTGCTGCACATGAAGAAAAAAGCAGTGGACCTAAGACAGAACCTTGTGGAACACCAAACTTTACCTCAGCATGCATAGAAAAATCACCATATACATCAAGAAACTGATAGTGATCAGTTAAATAAGAGCTGAGTCAGGAGAGGGCCGTTCTCTTAACTCCCACAACATTTTCTAGTCTATCCAGGAAAATGGAATGATCAATAGTGTCAGAGTCTGCACTAAGGTCAAGCAACACAAGCAGCGAGACACAGTCCAGATCAGATGCCAACAACAGGTCATTTACTACTTTAACCAGTGCTGTCTCTGTGCTATGATGAGTCTAAATCCTGACTGATACATTTCATGGTTGTTATTCCAATGTAAATATGAGCATAACTGCTGTGCCACAGCTTTTTCTAGGATCTTGGAGATAAAGGGGAGGTTTGATAATGGCCTTTCATTGGGCTGACAGGGGTCGAGGTCAGGTTTTTTAATCAGGGGGTTGATAACTGCAAGTTTAAAGGATTTGCGTATGTAGCCAATTCTAAGGGAAGAATTGATTATTTCTAGAAGAGCTTAAATTGCTTCTGGTATTATCTGTTTGAAGAGACATGTAGGTAAGAGATTAGTACACAAGAAGAAGATTTTGATGTGGAAATTAATGAAATTAATTTGATTTCTCGAAGAGGAGTAAAACATTCTAATTGCTGAGCTTATACAGTTATATTGTTAACGACTGGGCTATTTAAGTTGTCTGGGCTTAAATGAGTAGTTTGAATTTTTTTGTTGGATATTTTCAATTTTGTGATTGAAAAAAATTATGAAGTTGTTGCTGCTGCATATTGCAGGTGCATGTGTGTCTGTAGTGGTCTTTTTCTTAGTTAATTTTGCTACAGTATTAAAAAGGAATCCAGGATTATTTTGTTATCTTTGATTAGGGTGGAGAGATACATTGATCTTGCAGCACTAGGAGCTTTTCTATACTTCAGGAAGCTCTCTTTCCATGCTAATTTGAATATGACCAATTCTACAAGGAATATCATCTAATTGTGTAATCTCCTGCTCTCTCTCTCTCTCTGATATAATGTGTAAGAAACTGAGGGTGTGAGAGAGTGTCAATATGAGGCACTAATGAATTACTGGTTTAATTATGACTCATTGTACCCCAGTGTTTAATACACGATAAACTTTATTGCGCAACATCTCTTTTCTTTCAGATTTCTGTTATCTGACTCTGGATCCCAACACGGCACATGGTTCCCTCCGTCTGTGTGAGAAGGACAGAGCGGTGAGACGCAGTTATAAAGAGAAGCTGTTCCCTTGTCACCCTGAGAGGTTTACCTCCATCGCTCAGGTGTTGTGTAAGGAGAGTGTGTGTGGACGCAGTTACTGGGAGGTGGAAAGGAGCAGTGAGGGATGTGTGTACATCTCAGTCTCATATAAAGGGACCAATAAAAAAGAGCAGCCCAGACGGACCATATTTGGGTACAACGATCAGTCGTGGAGTCTGGTGTGTTCTCGGACTCCTCTTCGTTTCTATCACAACAACATTAAGACCGAGTTCGGAGTTCCGTCACCTTCCAGAATAGGAGTGTATGTGGATCACAGTGCAGGAACTCTGTCCTTCTACAGCGTCTCTGACAGGATGAAGCTCCTCCACAGAGTCCACACCACATTCACTCAGCCTCTATACGCTGGGTTTACTCTGTGGGCTCCTGAATCAGTTGTCAGGTTTTCTGATCCACAATAATGGATCATTAATGTATAGTATCCTGTACTGAGTGCTGCGGAGTTCTGGTCTGAAGGTGTTGATTAATTCCCTATAACAGCAGCTCTGACAGTAGTGCAGCTGCAAATCATTAGTGTTTCTATAGTAACAGCTCGTGTGTGTTTCTCACAAGCATTTCACCTAAAATACTCTCTTACTGCCACTCGACATGAACATGGTGGTCTCTGAAAGACTATACAGGCATCTGCCCAGGAGGTTGTGCCAGTTTTAGGGCTTGAGCAGTTTTTCGTCTCTTGTGTCTCTCATCCTTTGATTTCCGTCGATTGGATTCAAAGGTCTCAACTCCATTGCAGACCACACACCTCCAGAGCAGTCTATCAGTTGATGCTGTAGCCCAATCAATAATCCCACACTCTTTAAAAGTTCTTTTTAGGGCATCCTTGTATCTCTTCTTAGGAGCACCAATGCTTCTCATTCCTGTGGATCGCTGACTGAAGAAAAGCTGTTTTGGAAGTTGTTTTGCATCCATTTTAACATGTCCATACCACCTCAGCCTATTTTGCTGAAGCATAGCCTCGATGCTTGTTAAGGAGGCTCTATCAAGAATTGCAGCACTGGTAACACGATCATACCATTGGGCGTTCATGATGGATCGTACCGTAGGCATCTTCAGTGAAATTTCTCAAGTTGTTTTACTTCATATTCGTACGTAGTCCATGTTTTTGACCCATACAGGAGCGTTGGTATTATAGTGGCATTATAGACTCTTATTTTAGTTTTCAACTCAAGTTCGTGATGATCAAAATCATGCTTACGTAGCTTGCCAAAAGCTGTTGCTCCAGCACTGATGTTGTTATTAATTTCATGGTCAAGGGAAATATCACCTGACACATAGCTGATGAGATATTTAAAGTGTGGGACTATCTTAAGAACAGTTCCATCCACAGAAATTTCAGGTTGGGTGGTGATTGGGATGGAGGTGTCAGAGGCAGGTCGACACACAACCTCTGTTTTAGTGCAGTTCAGTGATAGCCTGAGTCTTTTGTAGGCTTCTGCAGAGGCATCTGTGATTCTCTGCAAGCCAGCTTCTGAGTACGAACAGAGCGCAGCATCATCAGCATACTGAAGTTCCACAACTGAGGCTGTAGACACCTTACTTTTAGCTTGCAAATGATGTAGGTTGTACCATTGTATTGATAAACTATCTGTATTCCATGATAAGAAGAAGAACAACAACAACTTTATTCATCACATGTACACTTGTGAAATTCCTCTCTGCATTTAACCCATCTGAAGTAGTGAACGCACACGTGAGCAATGAGCACAAACACGTACTCAGAGCAGTGGACAGCCGTGCTACAGCAGCCAGGGAGCAGTTAGGGGTTAGGTGCCTCGCTCAAGAGCACCTCAGCCTAAGGGCACCCCATGTTAACCTAACGACATGCCTTTGGGCTCTGGTGGAAACCAGAGCACCTGGAGGAAATCCACGCAGACTCCACACACAAAGGCCCCCGTCAGCCGCTGGGCTCAAACCCAGAACTTTCTTGCTGTGAGGTGACAGTCAAGTCAAGTCAAGTTTATTTGTATAGCGCTTTTAACAAACATTGTCGCAAAGCAGGTTTACAGAATTTGAACCACTTAAAACATGAGCTAATTGTATCCCTAATCTATCCCCAATGAGCAAGCCTGTGGCGATGGTGGCAAGGAAAAACTCCCTCAGACTACATGAGGAAGAAACCTCGAGAGGAACCAGACTCAAAAGGGAACCCATCCTCATTTGGGCAACAACAGACAGCATGACTATAATATTAACAGTTTTAACATGAGGACAGTTTTGTTGATGTTATAATTCTTCATTGATGGAAACTTGAGTGCAAAACTGTTCATGATAACTGCAGTCCTAAAGTTAGCAAGTCAACTTTAGTCCTCAGCCATAAAAGCATTACTGTAAGAGTCAAGAGCATCCTCCAGGTATAGTCCAGTAACAGTGCTAACCACTACACCACCGTGCTGCCCAGATTATGCAGATTCGGCTCGGCTACATGCAGGACAGCACCTGTGAAGAGAGCAAACAATGTAGTGGCTACACAGCTTTGTATTACACTAACTTTCACAGAAAAAGGTTCCAGTTCTTCATCTTCACAGAGAACAGAAACAGTCATCCCATCATGGAGAAGACGAATCATTGTGATCAGTTTATCTGGGCACCAGGAATTCTCCAAAGAACCTCTCTATTCACTGAGAGCAAGAGATACTAAGAAATACTGAATAACGTAGAACTCCAGCATCATGAAGCTGAGAAATTTACTGGACTTATTGTCTTTTTTTTTTTTTAACGAGACTAAAAAGCTGCTGTTCCATTAAACCCAGTTACAGTATGACACACAGCAGGGACCGAATAAGCCATTCATCTCATCATGAATCAATATTGTTGATTATATTTATGATAAGACAAGTTTTCAGTCTGTTCTGATGTGAGTTCAGCAAAAATATTGAAAATGGTTCATTTCTTGCAGCGTCACGTGTCCATGAGCATCCTCTAGTGGTCAGAAATGATAAGACAAGTTTAAATTGCAGTCATTTAAATTTAATGAATAAATCACTCAATTTTTCATTTTCTGAAAATTTAGAAAGAAATAAATGGCTAAAGTGAGATAAAGGAATTCTTTAAAGTGAATTTGATTTTATTGTCGCCTACACATGAATGCTAAATGGTAAATGTGGCCAGAGATCGATTTCTGTACTTCAATAGAAAGTATCATGTATGTCATTTATGTTCTTTTCCCATTTTGTCCTTTCTTTCTGTCCATGAAGTGTATGCGGTGAAATCACATTTTAAAATCAGCACTCCAGATAGAATTCTATAATATGCGAATACAATCGAGTTGTTATTTGGAGGCTCAGTTTTACAGAGTAGCACCACATCACTGAAACACACACACAGCCTTGAAACATCAATTCTGTATCTTCACTAAAAGACACACAAGAGGATTTACAGCAGGACCGTGTCTTACTACAAGCACTAAAACCACCACATTGTGTTCATTAAGGATGGAAATAAAGCAGAAATATTTCACTGTCATCTGCACTTCAGTATCATTTGTTCTGCTGAAATATTTTTCTCAGTCTGTCAGTTTGGAATTTAGTGAGGAGTGAAAATGAATCGAAATAAATGACTCTTTATTCCCACAAGGGGAGTCAAAACCTGATTTGATTTATTTTGCATTGTTTATTGCTAATAGAAGTCCCACTTTCTCATGTACAGATTGTTGAGATGGAAATGAAGTTGGTAGATGAATATGTTGGAGATCAGAGATCCTGAGTCACCTCAATCAGTCATTAGATGTGTCTTTGAGAAGTAGGAGAACACTGGAGAACCAGGAGGAAACCCACACTGACACAGGTCATTCTACCTTTGGGTCATTTTAACATTGTTAACAGACTGAAATGAATCTCCTGAAAGGCAGAAGAAAGAAATCTGCGAGTAGTGTTAACACAAGACTTTATCTAATCCCAGTCAGTGCAGGGTTCAAACCCCATCCACCAGAAATATCATTAAAATCAAAGGGAAAGGCAGAGACGAGGCGAGATCATCAACAGGAGATCTATCCAGAATAAACACAGCTCACAACTGAGGAGATTTACTAACACACTGGAAGGGTTCAAGTTACTGTAGGATCATTGTGCATTTTTATAACAACAGACAAGAAATGAGCGGAGGAAGTGAAGTTATTCAAAATGTGTAAAGGCGCCCTCTGGTGGTCTGGAGGAGAAATGTCCAGGTTAAATATTAGTGTTCATCCACGTTTCTTTTATTTTTATTTGTGAACAAACAGGTCTAAAATAATTTCACTTCAATGAGCTGTTACTATAGAAACAAGAACGTATTAGTGCAAGCCCATTAATATAAACCTGCACTACTGTTAGAGCTGCTGTTATAGAAAATTAATCAACAACTTCTGACCAATCAGAATAGACAACTGGAACAGAATTGTTTTTTTTTTTTTCTTTATTTGATTGAAAATTAAAAGGATTTTTAAAAAATGTTTTTCCAACAATCATGTTCAGAATCTAAATCAGGAGTCAGAGCACAGACAGATCCAGTTCACAGAGACAGATTTATCATCATTATTCACACACAATATATGACAACATTAAAAGAGATGTTTTTTGGAGGAAAGTCAGTTGTAGGTTTACAGTGATTTTCACAAACACATATTTAAGACACTGTGGTTATTTTCCACAGATTAAATAATCTAAAAATATCCATCCAAAGTGGAGAAAAACCCCGTTGCGTATCAATCCAGCAGCTTGCTGACATCCTGACCTCAGTATTAAAAGCTTCTGTCTGAAAATGAGTTCAGCACAGAAACTCCATCACTGGGGGAAACTTTATTCTCCTGTGCTCTTATCTTTTATTCTGCAAAGCTTTGACTGTAATATTTGGATAAACATCGCAAACTCACAGATAAACCTGGATTTATAAGGTTCTATCTGCGGGCCGATCATCATCCAGGCTGAATATGGGATGAACACGACATCGGCATATTTTATAATTTAAATATTAAAATGAGTGTTTTTGTGCAGCTGGATTGTGTTCTAGTGAAACAGACGACTGAGCAACAACTTGGCAATGTGCAGGAATTTTACAGAAAACACTACACACTTTTATTCTGGAGAACACAGTCTCACTGTAGAATACAAGTTGAGCCCAAACCCAGCGTATAGAGTCTGAGTGAATGTGGTGTGGACTCTGTGGAGGAGCTTCATCGTGTCAGAGACGCTGTAGAAGGACAGAGTTCCTGCACTGTGATCCACATACACTCCTATTCTGGAGGGGGATGGAACTCTGAGATCAGTCTTAATGCTGTTGTGATAGAAAGAGAGAGAAGAAGAAAAACACCGCAGACTCCAGGACTGATTGTTGAATCCAAACCCACACTCTTTACCCCGTCCTTTCCTGCTGATGTCTTTATATGAGACTGATATGGACACAACACCAGCACCGCTGCACTCCACCTCCCAGTAACAGCGTCCACACACACTCTCCTTACACAACACCTGACACCAGGAATCAAATCTCTCTGGATGATCAGAGTAACGCTGCGCTCTCTCACTGCCTCTCACCGCTCTGTTCTTCTCAGACAGAATGAGGTGACGATGTGCCGTGTTGGGATCCAGAGTCAGATAACAGAAATCTAAAATAAAAGAGAAAAACAAACTGAACAATGTGAACATGAATATCCGCGCTGGGGGCGTGGTCACGAAAACAGCAGTTCGGTTGCAGTGAAAACTTTTCTCTGTAGAACCCTGTCACTCCCCCCTCCCCCCACTCTGGGCTCAAGAACACAGCAAAAGGGCAATAATATAACAGCCAATCAGAATTCAGATACAACAACCAATCAGAATCCAGATACATTCAGTTGCCAAGTAAAATTGTAACCTGTCAAAGTTCTCGAGCCCTCGTGCTGTTTTACCGTTAGATCAATCACATATCAGCTTAAACTAGCATTCTAAACCTAGTTAAAGATCCCACAGAAGAGAGCGACTCCCCCTGCCAGCCTCATGGAACTGAATAAGTTGACTTAATTAAAAAGTTGACTCTTCTATGAAAGGGTGTATTTGCATGATCATTATTATTTTACTAGTGGCATAAAATTGTCTTGAAAAGACGTCAACAATAATATCGTTTATCGCAATAATTTCTGAGACAATGTATTGTCCAACAAAATTTGTTATCGTGACAGGCCCAGAAGCGTGTGTGTGTGTGTGTGTGTGTGTGTGTGTTAGATGTACATTTCAGAAAGTCTTCTCTGCTCTGTGGTTCTGGCTCTGAAATGATCTGAACTGCTGCAGCTGTGGAGAGAAAAATAGAAACATGAGTTTGTGTAAAAGATGGAAAGAGTTGAAAGTGATCCAGTCAGTTTATTCATTTTAAATCAGTGTTTTAGTTCAAAGTGTCGGGTGAATAAAGTGTCTGCAGAAAAGAAAGCAGGAGCATCGCTAAGAAATAACACATCACTGTGTTTCTCCAGCAGGAACAGCTCCTCTTACCATGTGGAGGGATTTTGTTGAATTCCTCCTCACAGAATTCCTCGACTCTCTTTTTCAGATCTGAGAGAGAATTCCTCACTCCATCAAATGAGAGATGTTGATGGACAGTGACGCTGGATGTGTGAAAATCTGGTCTTTGGAAGAGAGGAGAGTGACGTCCAGAAGCTAAAACCTACAGAAGGCAAATGAAATGTAAAACCCACTTGTGATGTCAGACAGGGACATTTATTGTTCCATTAATGAGAGGTGTTTTAGAGAGTGTGTGAGGAACAGCTGGCTCTGTAGATCAGACAGTGAGTGTTACCTGGAGGAAATGGATGTGATCGTGTGTGTGTGAAAGCTGCTCCAGCTCAGTGACTCTCCTCTGAAGATCAGCAATCTCCTGCTCCAGTTGCTCCAGGAGTTGTTCAGTTCGACTCAGTTCAGCCTTCTCCTGATCTCTGATCAGCTCCGTCACCTCCCAGCGCTTTTTCTCCATGGAGCTGATCAGCTCAGTAAAGATCCTCTCACTGTCCTCCACTGCTGTCTGTGCACTGAGCTGTTAGGGGACACACACACACACACACACACACACACACACACACACACACACACACACGAGATTTAAAGCTCATCTATCATTCCCTCTCTTACTGGGACTGTAAATGACTCGTTGTCCATGTTGTGTGTGTTTCTAGGAGCAGCTCTGTCTCTGCTCACTGCTCACCTTTATAGTGTTCGCAGCCTGTTTCAGCTCCTGCACCTTCTTCTGCTTCTCCTGGATTCTCTGCTGGGATTTCATCTGCTCCTCCTTTAACTCACTCTGAGGACAAATAAAATACATTCAGCTTTTTATACAGTACGAGCGAACTGGTTCCATATTAATGTCAGTTCAAAGTACATTCATGTTTGGCTCTGAAGGTTATGTACTCTGTGTGTGTGTGTGTGTGTGTGTGTGTGTGTGTGTGTGAGAGAGAAATGTTCACTAACTGATCTGGGCTGGGTTTCCCGAAAGCCTCTTAAGGCCAAGAAAGTTTTAAATGACCTCTTAAGATCCATCATCAAGCTAACGTGGTTTTCCAGAACAACATCGTAGCACAAGTCGTCCTTTAGTTTGCTCGGAATTTACGAGAGACCCGGAGCACTCGTTCAGAACAAAGAGCGACTCGCTCGCTGCCGAATCCACAGAATGCGCATGCGGCTCTGAGGGACTCTCACAGTCAGCGGGGGAAACTGGGGTTGAATCTGCTGGTGGTGTTCAATTAGTTTTCTTCTACATTGCAAATACATCGAGTTAATTATCAGAGGTGGACAGTAACGAAGTACATTTACTTGAGTTCTGTACTGAAGTACACTTTTTGAGTATCTGTACTTTACTTGAGTATTTTTTTTGGAAACTTACGACTTCACTACATTTGAAAGACAAATATCGTCCTTTTTACTCCACTACATTTCTATCAAGGTCCTCATTACTCATTACTATGAAGCAGCTTTGAAAATGGATGTTTTTTTCTTTTCTAAAACGTGATTGGTTTTTCCGCAGGTGACACTGAGACAGTCTATCAGTAATCACTAGGGTCACGTCACGTCCATAGACTGGATAAAATCAAGATCAATGATTTCTCCGCAGCATTATTTAACACGATCAGTTGATGGCAGAATGGAAGGAGGCGGTTCTTCTGGGGAATGCACACACCCACGGTTCTATAGCTAGAACCCATGGTTCAGATTTCTGAAAGGAATAAAGAGTCATTTTGCTTTAAATGTTTGCTTTGGTTGTCTAAAACGGAGCACATCACAGCCTACAAAAACTTGCCATCCCACCTGTGGAAGCATATTGAGGGATATAAGCGTTTTATTAGCTTGCAGTGAAGTTGTCTGTGCTTTTAGAGTTAGTGATAATGTTGAAATAACTATGTAGTCTGATTAGTCAAATGATTTTCTGTGGATTTGCCCGCCAAGTTGCCATAGTCTTGTCCATGGCTAATGTTTACACACAGCTAGTTAACTTGGACACTGTTAGTTATGTCCAATACGATTGCCTTTAGCAGCTACTAATGCCTATATAGGGGACGCGAACTGCAACGACCCACTTTGTCCTGTTGCTCTTTAGACTCCTTCTTACGAGTGAATTCCGGAAAACCACACACAGAGACAACGTTCATTCTTTAAGAGAGTCCCTCAACTCTCTCTTTAGGTCTAAAGGGCAACGTTATCAGGAAACCCACCCCGAACCAGATTACGACCATCACTGAAGATAAATTTAACACTCTGTTCACCAGAACACAGACAATTTTAATCAGCTTTTACAGAATCCTTCTGATTGAGACACACATTGAAATTAAAGTTCAAATCATATCACTGACTAAAGCACCTGCTTCTCGATGGGAAACTATAATTAAGATGATTTAATTCTGGAAAGATTTCTAGTTCTCACCTGTTTTTCAGCTCTTTCTGTTGCAACTGAAACAGCGTCATGGTCTTTATGTTTCTCCAACATGCACAAATAACAGATGCAGGTTTGATCAGTACGACAGTAGATCTTCAGCACTTCACCATGTTCAGAGCAGATCTTCTCTTGGAGTTTTGCTGAGGCTTCAATTAATGTGTGTTTTTTCAAAGCAGGAACTTCAAGATGAGGTTTCAGATGAATTTCACAAAATGACGTCAAACAAATCAGACAGGACTTGACGGCTTTGTGTTTTCTCCCAGTGCAGAAATCACACTCCACATCTCCAGATCCAGCGTAACAGCGAGCAGGAGAAGCAGCTTGGACTTCAGTCTTCTTCAGTTTCTCCACCACTTCATCCAGCATGTTGTTTCTGCGTAGAACAGGCCTTGTCATGAAAGTGTCTCTGCACTGAGGACAGCTGTAGACGCCCTTCTGATCCTCCTGATCCCAGCAGCCATTAATACACACCTTACAGAAACTGTGACCACAGGGGATAGCCACCGGATCCTTCAGGAGATCCAGACACACTGGACACATGAACTGGTCCTGAGCTACTGAAATACTGGCCTCGGCCATTTTCCTGAAATCGCAACGAGAGAGAGAGAGAGAGAGATCAGTTTTGTTTTCTCTGAAATGACAAGTTACTTCCTGGTTCTGTGTGTGAAAGAGCAATAGAGGAAGAGGAGGAGCACAAACACAGAGAGATCATGAGCACTCCTCTATTAACCATTTCATCTCCCTTCAGTGCAGAAATTTAACCCATGTAGCCGCACTGATTAGGATTAATTTCATGAAATACTCACAGAATGGATCTTAATTTTCTGGACTTTTCCACCTACTGACACCTCAAGCACAACTTTCAGCCTTGTTGATAAATTACAATTGTTTCACTTCAACAGCTTTTTCCTCGTGACATCTTTGAACTGATCTTCATCCCTAAAGAATGTTGGAGCCATTTTAAAAGTGAGGAGGACGCAGCTGTCAGGAAGGAAAACCATATTTTATTGATTTCGCATTGTTTATTGCGAAAAGAAATCACAAAAGTGGACCTTTTTTTCAACATAATCTCCATTTCACTCAGTATGAGCGCTCCAGGCTTAACAAGATCCTGAACTCTTCATGACCTGCTGTTTGTGGAAACTAATCCACTTTGTGTTGGGTCACATCCCACCACCTCATCACAGGTTAGTTTCCTGGAGCAGCATGCCTCATCCTGTTTTATTCCTTACATCATGATTTATCAAGAACATTATTCCTGGTCGATGAAGAATTCTTTCTCATGAACAGATTGTTGAGATGGAAATGA
The DNA here is from genome assembly GCF_027579695.1 of Neoarius graeffei. Lineage (NCBI taxonomy): Eukaryota > Metazoa > Chordata > Actinopteri > Siluriformes > Ariidae > Neoarius > Neoarius graeffei. The sequence continues at coordinate 10,043,295 of NC_083570.1, forward strand.
AGTTGGTAGATGAATATGTTTGAGATCAGAGATCCTGAGTCACTTCAATCAGTCACTTCAATGTGTCTTTGAGAAGTAGGAGAACACTGGAGAACCAGGAGGAAACCCACACTGACACGGGTCATTTTTCCTTTGGGTCATTTTAACATTGTTAACAGACTGAAATGAATCTCCTGAAAGGCAGAAGAAAGAAATCTGTGAGTAGTGTTAACACAAGACTTGATCTAATCCCAGTCAGTGCAGGGTTCAAACCCCATCCACCAGAAATATCATTAAAATCAAAGGGAAAGGCAGAGACCATCAACAGGAGATCTATCCAGAATAAACACGGCTCACAACTGAGGAGATTTACTAACACACTGGAAGGGTTCACAGTAACTACTCCTTCTTTCTTGTGTTGAAAGGCAGTCAGCATCCTTATTGTTGCATTGCTGCCACCTTCTGGATCAATTCCTTGCACCATTATACAGTGTCTTGAAAAAGTATTCATCCCCCTTGGTGTTTGTCCTGTTTTGTCGCATTACAAGCTGGAATTAAAATGAATGTTTTGGAGGGTTAGCACCATTTGATTTACAAACCATGCCGACCACTTAAACGGTGAAAATTGTTGTTTTATTGTGACACAAACAATTTTTAAGATAAAAAAGACAGAAATCTGGAGTGTGCATAAGAATTCACCCCCAAAGTCAATACTTTGTAGAGACACCTTTTGCTGCAATTACAGCTGCAAGTCTCTTGGGGTATGTCTCTATTAGCTTAGTACATCTAGCTCCTGGGATTTTTGCCCAGTCCTCAAGGCAAAACTGCTCACACTCCTTCAAGCTAGATGGGTTGCATTGGTGTACAGCAATCTTCAAGTTATGCCCCAGATTCTCAATTGGATTGAGGTCTAGGCTTTGATGAGGCCATTCCAAGATATTTAAATGTTTCCCTTTAAACCACTCCAGTGTAGCTTTAGCAGTATGTTTAGGGTCGTTGTCCTGCTGGAATGTGAACTTTTGTCTCAGTCTCAAACCTCTGGCTGACTCAAACAGGTTTTCCTCCAGAATTGCCCTGTATTTAGTGCCATCCATCTTTCCTTCAGTCCTGACCAGCTTTCCTGTCCCTGCAGACAAAAAAGATCCCCACAGCATGATGCTGCCACCACCATGCTTCACTGTAAGAATGGTGTTCTCAGGGTGATGGGTTTGCGCCACACAGGGTGATGGGTTTGTGTTTCCCATGACGGACAAAAAGATCAATTTTGGTCTCATCTGACCAGAGAATCTTCTTCCATGTGTTTGGGGAGTCTGTAACATGCTGTTGGGCAAACTCCAAACATGTTTTTTATTATTATTATTTTTTTCTGTAAGTAATGGCTTTTTTTTCCTGGCCACTCTTCCATAAAGCCCCGCCCACTCTGTGAAGTGTACGACTTAAAGTGGTTCTATGGACAGATACTCCCATCTCCGCTGTGGATCGTTGCAGCTCCTTCAGTGTTATCGTTGGTGTCTTTGTTGCACATGATGGACAAAAAGATCAATTTTGGTCTCATCTGACCAGAGAATCTTCTTCCATGTGTTTGGGGAGTCTGTCACATGCTGTTGGGCAAACTCCAAACATCTCTGATTAATGCCCTCCTTCCCCGGTCTGTGAGTTTTGTTGGGCGGGGCCTTCTCTTGTCAGGTTTGTAGTGGTGCCATATTCTTTCCATTTTGCTATAATGAATTTAATGGCACGCCATGGGATATTCAATATTTGGGATATTTTTTATAACCCAACCCTGATCTATACTTCTCCATAACTTTGTCTCTGACCTGTTTGGAGGCTCCTTGGTTTTCATGTTGTTTGTTTTGTCATGTTACAGAGTCAGGGTCCTTCCAGAATAGGTTGATTTATATAGACACCATGTGACAGATCATGTGACACTGTGATTGCACACAGGTGGCTCTTAATCAACTAATTATGTGACTTATGAAGTGAATTGGTTGGACCAGCTCTTATTTAGGGGTTTCATATGAAAGGGGTGAATACATATGCACACTCCAGATTTCTGGGTTTTTTTTCATCTTAATTATTGTATGTGTTACAATAAAACAACAATTTTCACCTTTAAAGTGGCCGGCATGTTGTGTAAATCAAATGGTGCTAACCCTCCAAACATCCATTTTAATTCCAGCTTGTAAGGCGACAAAACAGGACAAACACCAAGGGGGATGAATACTTTTGCAAGACACTGTCCAGCAGCTTGCGGACATCCTGACCTCAGTATTAAAAGCTTCTGTCTGAAAATGAGTTCAGCACAGAAACTCCATCGCTGGGGGAAACTTTATTCTCCTGTGCTCTTATCTTTTATTCTGCAAAGCTTTGATTGTAATATTTGAATAAAAATCCCAAACTCACAGATAAACCTGGATTTATAAGGTTCTAAAAAAAAGTAAATTTTATTCAATGAAACACAACATGCATTTAATACAATTCAATACAACCTCTCTCTCTGTCTCTTTCTCTCTCTCTCTTTTCTCTCCAAGTCTTCATAATGGATCACCACCAGAACATTAGTGCATCGATGTTAACTGGACTTCCTGCATGTTTGCACCACCTTGATAACTGAAGCTTGATTGTGCATTTTCTGAATCATTTAATGAAACAATGTCAGCTGTATGTAATTCGGCTAAAAAGGAGCAAAAAACAAACAAACAGTGACGAGCCATTTGGGAGCTGAACAAGTCGATTCTGACTGTAAATAGATGTTCAGTCCACATTATGTAGAACATTTTGGAATCATTGTTCAATTCACTGCTTATTCATGCAGTGTGACATCCTCACGATACACAACAAGATCTGTTTTTTGTCTTGTTAACTTCAAGAGAGAGAAAAAAGGAGGCTGGTGAGGGAACAACTCACTTATAGCTGCTATAGAGAGCGTGCACGTGACGTCACAAGGTCACGTGATATTTGTTTATCCGCCATTTGGACGGCAAGGTCGCGCATAGAACTTAGACGAACCCATTCTAATTATCAAGTGTGTGGGAGTAGATCTTTCGAGACTGGTTATATCTTGTTCAGCATTTGGTTGTACCAATAGACAGGGCCAAAAGGAGGGCCTGTCATTTTATAGATTCCCCGCAGACGAGGAGAGACACGCAAAATGGGTGTCCGCTGTGCGAAGTGAAAACTGGAACCCCAGTTCTACCAGCCGAATTCGTAGTGAACTCTTCATATCAGGTAGGTGTAATCTTCTAATTCAATACTCCTAGTACATCTGTTAAGTTGATTTTCGTATTGAATGATAACTGCATACTTAGAAACTAGACAGTCTCTAACGTTTAAAATGGCTATGCCTAGCCCTACTACCCTGGCCTAGTCTATGACAATGTTTTATCTTTTTGGCTCATATATGCCTTTGAAAGGCCAATCCATAGTAGGGATGGCGAAAACTAAAAAAAATCTTGACCGACCACCGAGCCTCATTAGCCGGTTAAAGTAGGTTAACCTTTGAGTTTAAACAGGGATGCAAATGGCGGATGCGCCTTTTTCACGGCTGAATCGCGCAGATCCGATTTGGGGGGTGGGGTGGGGTGGGGTGGGGGGGCGTTGGAGTGTCTGAATAATTTCATCAAAGTAAATTATATATTAAAATTACTAAATGAGCAAATGCTGTTACAGTTCATGAAACATAGGAAGTATTAGTATGAGAAGAAGGCAGTTGGTTAGAAAGCTGTGCACATTTGTGCAGCTTCCGCGCAGGCGTGCGCAGCTGTTTTTCAGACAAAAACATACATATTTACAACCCTGTCATTATCTGGAACTGAGTTTAGATTATGAACATTCTTAAGATAAAACGTCCTGCATAGTCTCTTTATGATAAACGTCTTAATGCCACTTACCTGTGAGGTTATCAAGTAGACTTCTTTCTTCGGAACCTTCCAGAGGAATAGTTGGGATACCCATCCCGCAACAAAATATTTATAAGCTTCCAGGCTCTTGTAAGCTTTGAGGGCTTTGCCAGTGTAACACGATTAACGAGAAAATTGTAAATGTCGTGGTAGGCCAGATCGGGCAAATCGCCGGCACCGCAGCTCCGAATTTCCCTGAACAAGGATTGCGGCAAGTTGTACGGATCTGCAATCCCCAACCTGGAACACTTTTCCACGTAACGCTGCCTCACGTCACCTTCAAGATGCTGAACAAACTTAGACAAGTAATCGCGCGATGTAGATGGGGTATTTTCCGAATTTTCTTGGGGATTACTCCCTGGATCCATTACGCTCGCGCAAGGTAAACTATCCTGATGCCGTCCAATGTGGCGGAGTACACACGTGCGGGTCACGTGACTGCACATCCTCTATAAAGATAGTGACGACAGGCTCTAACTAATTTCATGGACGTTCCACAACATTAAATGTAGATATAAATGGATAAAGAGTATGATGTGTCATTTTGTACACTGAAAAATACAACGGCAATTCCAAAAAAGTTGGGACGCTGTGTAAACTGGAAATAAAAAGAGAATGCGATAATTTGCAAATCATGGAAACCCGATATTTCATTGAAAATAGTACAAAGACAACATTTCAAATGTTGAAACTGAGAAATTTTATTGTTTTTTGAAAAATATACACTCATTTTGAATTTGATGTCAGCAAAATGGTTCAAGAAAGTTCAAGAAAGAACGGGGTGTGTTTACTACTGTGTTGCATCACCTCTACTTTTAACAATTCTCTGTTAACATTTGGGAACTGAGGGAGACCAATTGCTGTAGTTTTGAAAGAGAAATGTTGTCCCATTCTTGCCTGATATACACTTTCAGCTGCTCAAAAGTTTGCACTCTCCTTTGTCATATTTTGTGCTTCATAATGCACCAAATGTTTTCAATGGGAGACAGGTCTGGACTGCAGCAGGTCAGTTTAGCACCCAGACACTTTTACTACAGAGCCATGCAGTTTTAATATGCGCAGAAAGCGGTTTGGCGTTGTCTCGCTGAAAGAAGGAAGGCCTTCCCTGAAAAAGATTTTGTCTGGATGGCAGCATATTGCTCTGAAACGTGTTTATAGAGGAGCTTTCGCATGGGCCGAAAATCTGGAAACCCATCGAGTACACACAGGGATCCCAGCCGTGTTCGTCCAAAATAAGTAAACAAATTTTATATATGTGCAAATACAATGAAGGAACAGTAATGGTATGAGTGTCAAATTAATGAAAATTATTTAACATGAGAACAAACGAAGAAGACATTTTAACATTTTGTCATATGATTAGCACTGTAGTGCTGCCTGTTTTTAGTCTACAATGCTCGTTGTCAAATCTCACATCAGTCAATATAAATCTTTTTTTTGTTATAAAATCAGTAAAAATAACATACAGTGGTGCTTGAAAGTTTGTGAACCTTTTAGAATTTTCTATATTTCTGCATAAATATGACTGAAAACATCATCAGATTTTCACACAAGTCCTAAAAGTAGATAAAGAGAACCCAGTCAAACAATGAGGCAAAAATATTATACTTGGCCATTTATTTATTGAGGAAAATGATCCAATATTACATATCTGTGAGTGGCAAAAGTATGTGAACCTTTGCTTTCAGTATCTGGTGTGACCCCATTGTGCAGCAATAACTGCAACTAAACGTTTGCGGTAACTGTTGATCAGTCCTGCACACCAGCTTGGAGGAATTTTAGCCCATTCTCCGTACAGAACAGCTTCAACTCTGGGATGTTGGTGGGTTTCCTCACATGAACTGCTCGCTTCAGGTCCTTCCACAATATTTTGATTGGATTAAGGTCAGGACTTTGACTTGGCCATTCCAAAACATTAACTTTATTCTTCTTTAACCATTCTTTGGTAGAACGACTTATGTGCTTAGGGTCGTTGTCTTGCTGCATGACCCACCTTCTTTTGAGATTCAGTTCATGGACAGATGTCCTGACATTTTCCTTTAGAATTCGCTGGTATAATTCAGAATTCATTGTTCCATCAATGATGGCAAGCCGTCCTGGCCCAGATGCAGCAAAACAGCCCCAAATCATGATACTTCCACCACCATGTTTCACAGATGGGATAAGGTTCTTATGCTGGAATGCAGTGTTTTCCTTTCTCCAAACATAACGCTTCTCATTTAAACCAAAAAGTTCTATTTTGGTCTCATCTGTCCACAAAACATATTTCCAATAGCCTTCTGGCTTGTCCACGTGATCTTTAGCAAACTACAGACGAGCAGCAATGTTCTTTTTGGAGAGCAGTGACTTTCTCCTTGCAACCTTGCCATGCACACCATTGTTGTTCAGTGTTCTCCTGATGGTGGACTCATGAACATGTAGGTGTATTATGTTTATGTGTATGTAGATTGGTGTTAAGTGATCAATCTTTAATAATTAAATTGAATCAATCCCATTGAATCATTTAACTTGAATCATTTGAATTTAATCATACCATTGAATCAGTCTCATTGAATCAGTCTCATTGAATTGTTTAAATTGAATCGTTTAAATTGAATCATTTAAATTGAATTATTTAAATTGAATCATTTAGTGAATCATTTAGTGAATCATACCATTATCGGGTATATTCAGAATTATTATGGTCACTTACCAAGCTGCAGCTAATAGTATTCATATACACCTTAAGAGTTCTTTTGAGATATGGGCGACTTCAAGAAGTATCGGAACAGCAGACAAACACACACAGTTTCAATAATAATGGAATTTATTATAACAAAGATAAAAATTGAAAAGTAGCAGATGAAATCTTCTGTAAACAGTGTGTGTGTGTGTGTGTAGACAAAAGATTAGCTTTGTAGGCTAATTAGACAAAGGAAGGCTAGCTAGCATGTGTTTGTGTGTAAACAAATTATTAGCTTTGTGTGCTAACTACCCTTAGCAAAAAGAAGTTTAATCAAGTGTGCTACAAGTATACTTATTTTATACTAAAATCGAGGAAGTGTACTTGAAGGTTACTTCTTATAAACTAATTCTTGATACACTTACAACATAGTACAGGGAAGTATACTTGGTTTATACTGAACCAAGTATAAAAAAGTATAAGTAGACCTATATCAATACGAAGACTTACACTTATACATTACTTTAATACTAAAACTTGTATAAAAAAGTATAAGTAGACCTATATCAATACGAAGACTTACACTTATACATTACTTTAATACTAAAACTTATACTTGGACCTAAGTATACTTTGTAAATCTTTTTGCCACAAAATAGGAATGCTTAGCATATATCTTGCTTCAAGAGCACAATAAGGTCAACTCATTAATTGACTCAACGTTTAATTTATATATTTATACTCTATGTATATATTATATTTATAATTTATATTACATTATATTATATATATATATATATATATATATATATATATATATATATATATAATATTTATAATTTATATTACATTAGCTGAGCTATACAGCTGGTAAGTGATTAGGGAATCCAACCTGATCAGAGGGCCCCTCTCACCCCCTCAATCACTCCTTCCAACTGCTCCCATCAGGCTGGCGCTACAATGTACCACTATAAACAAAAAGTCCTTCATCCCCTCTGCAGCAGCCTTACTCAACAGCACATGATGAACATTACCAGCCAACCCAACCGTCAACATGCATGTCTTGTTTAATGTCTTATTATAATTCTGGAGATTAACACTTAGTCATTATGTGTACTGAATTGCATTATCTTCATGTACCTTACACTTCATCATACACAAAAACAGGAAAACAGAAAAAAGTTTGGCTTGACTTTATTTAACTAGTCCCTTTCAAAAGGGTTTGGCAATGGTGTTATGTACAGTGTGTCAGCTGTTTCAACAAGGACACATTTTGTTTTGATCATGTCAGGCGAGACAGCATGAACAGTTTCAGTTTTTTGAACATCATATACAAAATGACTTTGTACATTTATTTGCGAATCTTTACATACAGGCCTGCCTGATTTACTAAGTACGTCAACTAAAACACAACATAGTTTGTGACATGGACAAAAAGCAGAGATTTCATGTGAACATATTTGTTTAAAAACAACCAATTCTATAATACAACAAAATGTACCATCTTTCAAGTATGCAGCACTGTTGAATCTCTTCTTTAGTCTGTCATAGGTTTTACTGTGGTACGTAACTCCATCAACCAAAAAACGGTTGTAAGACCAAAAGCAGTTACTTAGTTTCCCACACAACTTTTCAATGGCAAGCCTATATGACATTTTTATACTGGTTTCCCTTAGCAAAAAGTAGTATACTTAAAGTTCATTTTGTAAAGTATTCTGAAGTGTATGTATAAGTATATCAAGTGTACTACAGGCCATGTACTTCAAGTGTACTAGAAAGCATACTAATTTAATACTTCTTCGGACTAAATTGGAACATTTTAAGTTTATAAAAGTATACTTCAAAGTTACTTTTAAGTTAGCAAAAGTACTCTTTAAGTACTCTCATCTATACTATATCTATACTGTAAATGTACTTGGTATATCCCTCTTGTATACTTACAGTATATAACTAGTACAATGGCAGTACATAAATAAGTGTACTTATGATATACTTCAAGTACACAATAGGGATATACCAAGTGCATTGATAGTATATAAATGAGTATACTTGAAAGTGTACTTTTGTAAACTTAAAACGGACTTGAAAGTATACTTTTATAAACTTAAAATGTTCCAATTTAGTCCGAAGAAGTATTAAATTAGTATGCTTTCTAGTACACTTGAAGTACATGGCCTGTAGTACACTTGATATACTTATACTTACACTTCAGAATACTTTACAAAATGAACTTTAAGTATACTACTTTTTGCTAAGGGTCACAGTGGTAAACATGGCCTTGTCCCAACTTTTTTGAGATGTGTTGTTGTCATGAAATTTAAAATCACCTAATTTTTCTCTTTAAATTATACATTTTCTCAGTTTAAACATTTGATATGTCATCTATGTTCTATTCTGAATAAAATATGGAATTTTGAAACTTCCACATCACTGCATTCCGTTTTTATTTACAATTTGTACTTTGTCCCAACTTTTTTGGAATCAGGGTTGTACACGATGGGTGGCCAGCAGCTTCCGTTCTGTAAAGGCTGTGTGGAGGTCATATGAAGCACTCAGCAGACACTTTGAAAATGTTGGAGGTGACCAAACAAGAAACAGCAAAGAGAGACAAACTTATAGAAACCTGGCATGTCGAATGCAAAGCAAGGAATTCTTGTGTGACCTTGGACTCATGTTTGATGCACTCTTTGAACTTGCAAACCTGTCTCAGCAACTCTTGAGAGCTGTCACACTCTTGAGAGCAGAGCAGCTTCTGAAGCACACCATCAGAGTGCTGGCATCATTCAAAGATACCCCAGGGGAGAAAACAGAGGAAGCACTAACAACATAAGCTTTGGGACATTTTGGATCAGTCCCCCTGGAGTCAAATGCAAAGCTCACACCAATCAATGCAAAGCAATTCTTACAGAGTCTGATCAACAACTTGGAGAAACACCACTCATTTGAGGGTGAAATGCTTCATGATCTCAGCATTCTGGATACAGACAACTGGCCATCAACACCTGGCATACAGCATGATGAGGCACAAGTCAAACGGCTGTGCAGGCGGTTCAAACTTTGTGAAGAGCAAGTAGTCAGTGGTATGAGAGATTTCCTAGAGCACCCACACAGTGAGCCTGAAAGCTTAATACCACTGATACAATGCATGCAGACCATCCCTTGTAGCACTGCTGAATGTGAAAGGGGCTTCAGTCTCATGAACAATATTTGCACAGATAAGAGATCTACACTGTTGTTGTCAAATGTAAGTAATTTGATGATGATGATCAGTATCAATGGGCCACCTGTATCACTTTTTGAGCCAAGAAAGTATGTCACAACATGGCTAAAAAGCTATCGCTCTGCCACACAAACAAGGAGGCAATGCACACCTCAGATGCCCAAGTACAAACATATTTGGAAAGTTTTGTAGTCTACCAGGCTATCCACCCTCCCAGTCTCCCAGTCTACCCTTAGCAAAAAGTAGTATACTTAAAGTTCATTTTGTAAAGTATTCTGAAGTGTAAGTATAAGTATATCAAGTGTACTACAGGCCATGTACTTCAAGTGTACTAGAAAGCATACTAATTTAATACTTCTTCGGACTAAATTGGAACATTTTAAGTTTATAAAAGTATACTTTCAAGTCCGTTTTAAGTTTACAAAAGTACACTTTCAAGTATACTCATTTATATACTATCAATGCACTTGGTATATCCTTATTGGGTACTTGAAGTATATCATAAGTACACTTATTTATGTACTGCCATTGTACTAGTTATATACTGTAAGTATACAAGAGGGATATACCAAGTACATTTACAGTATATAGTATAGATGAGAGTACTTAAAGAGTACTTTTGCTAACTTAAAAGTAACTTTGAAGTATACTTTTATAAACTTAAAATGTTCCAATTTAGTCCGAAGAAGTATTAAATTAGTATGCTTTCTAGTACACTTGAAGTATATGGCCTGTAGTACACTTGATATACTTATACTTACACTTCAGAATACTTTACAAAATGAACTTTAAGTATACTACTTTTTGCTAAGGGTAGACAAAGGAAGGCTAGCTAACATGTGCTTTTGAGGCCCAGTAGCCACGTGGTGCTTTTGAGGCCTAGTAGCCACGTGGTTGTGTGTGAGCGTGTGTGTATGTGTGATAACAAAATTAAATGTTAACAATTAAAATGCATTCAAATGGTCATCCGTGATATATGTAGATTTGAATGTGGGCACGGGAGAGTGCACTATAAAGGTTGAATTGAATCAGGACTTAGAATATTATCTAGTTGAGACAAAAGACCTCGTGATAAAGAACAAAGGGGGGGGGGGGTTACCATGTGTCTCCTTACAGAACAAAGAGAGTTAGCTCTGGTTTGCTAGCTAAAGCATGTGTGAGGCCTAGTGTGTGTGACCATGTGGTGAATCCTGGTCCCTAGACAGCTAACCCACTAGCTTTATAGTATTATTCAATTTACTGAAATCTTAATGAGGTCAAAATATGGGTAAATAATGAAATTAAAATGTTAGGAAGAAAGAGAGGGCATGCAAAACCTATCTATTAAACAATTGAGACCAAAAATAGAACAAATGATAGAAAACCAAAATCAGTGTGCACACTTAAACAATCCCTGAGTGTAAATTCACACTAAGTAAACAAACTAATTCCTAAGACTCGTCTTCTTGCCCAAACGCTAGTCTTACTTCAAAAATCTCGCCTTTTTGTAGAAAGCAGAGAATCCTGGGAGAGGGTAAGTTCACAGAAGCTCGGAAAAACTTCTGTGGGAAACAGAGGATCCTTGAAGAGGCTTCGTAGCTTGTGGGAAGGAAAACTCTGATCAAACAACGTGCACTAGTTAGAAGGGTCCAGCCGCTTCTTAACGACAAATTAAACTGCCTTGGGCTGCAGTTTCGTACGTACTCATAAGGAATAACTGAAAACTGGTTATAACTCGCTTGAGTTAAAGATCGCGTGTTTCCGGAGTCTACCGTGATCTAGGGTAAACAAAAAGGAAAACGTGCTGAAACGTAGATCTTGCAAGAAAGAAGTCGTGGTTTCGGATGGTCCAATAGCGAGTGCCTCCTTTTAGGTCTGTTCCGTGTGGTTTCAGACGCCAAAGAGAAAGATATGGCGGACTTCCAGGTCCTTTATGGAATCATGGAGGATGTGATGCAACTGATCCCGCCCAGGCGTGACGTAGGTCAACGCGGAAGTTGGCTGGGAGTTGTAGTTCTTAGACAGTAGCTGGCAAACTGTACCTACAAACATTAACATTAGCCAATGTGAGAGAGGCCTTCAGTTGCTTAGAAGTTACCCTGGGGTCCTTTGTGACCTCGCTGACTATTACACGCCTTGCTCTTGGAGTGATCTTTGTTGGTCGACCACTCCTGGGGAGGGTAACAATGGTCTTGAATTTCCTCCATTTTGTTCACAATGTGTCTGACTGTGGATGGGTGGAGTCCAAACTCTTTAGAGATGGTTTTGTAACCTTTTCCAGCCTGATGAGCATCAAAAACGCTTTTTCTGAGGTCCTCAGAACTCTCCTTTTTCCGTGGCATGATACACTTCCACAAACATGTGTTGTGAAGATCAGATGTTGATAGATCCCTGTTCTTTAAATAAAACAGGGTGCCCACTCACACCTGATTGTCATCCCACTGATTGAAAACACCTGACTCTAATTTCACCTTCAAATTAACTGCTAATCCTAGGGGTTCACATACTTTTGCCGCTCAGAGATATGTAATATTGGATCATTTTCCTCAATAAGTAAATGACCAAGTATAATATTTTTGTCTCATTTGTTTAAGTGGGTTCTCTTTATCTACTTTTAGGACTTGTGTGGAAATCTGATGATGTTTTCAGTCATATTTATGCAGAAAAATAGAAAATTCTAAAGGGTTCACAAACTTTCAAGCAGCACTGTAGGCTACCTGTAGTGTCTATAGGTCCAAAGCTTCACTGATCTTTTTCCCATTATTCAACATCAGTAGTAAACATACATTCTGTATTTACAATGGCAGTTGCCTTATCTTACATCCACCTACATAAAGATATGTAAATAAGTTTTTTTTTTTATCACTAAATAATTCCTATATGAATGATGTATTGGGTGGCACGGTGGTGTAGTGGTGAGCGCTGTCGCCTCACAGCAAGAAGGTCCGGGTTCGAGCCCCGTGGCCAGCGAGGGCCTTTCTGTGCGGAGTTTGCATGTTGTCCGCGTGGGTGTGCTCCGGTTTCCCCCACAGTCCAAAGACATGCAGGTTAGGCTAATTGGTGGCTCTAAATTGACCGTAGGTGTGAGTGTGAACGGTTGTCTGGGTCTATGTGTCAGCCCTGCGATGTCCTGGCGACTTGTCCAGGGTGTACCCCGCCTTTCACCCGTAGTCAGCTGGGATAGGCTCCAGCTTGCCTGCGACCCTGTAGGACAGGATAAAGTGGCTAGAGATAATGAGATGATGAGATATATGTACTGTCCCATACATTACCTATAATTTCTTTAATTTGTATTGAAATAAAGGTTTCATTAATAGCCTGTACAGAGTATTTTGGTTTACATTACTATATTTTGATATATTTTAAGGGAAAAATTAATGGTCATAAGGCCAAACAAAAATAAATGTTTCTTTCTGATTTTTCTTCCAAACACATTTGAGTAGAGCCCAAATTTGGGAAGCCTGGCTTGTGGCCTGGGCTAACTTTGACCATATTTGATATGTATCTGAATCTTTGTAACATTGGTGAATTAAAAAAATACCTCAAAGTCTTGGTAGAAAGTAATGATGGGTCTAATGAGCTTGCCTGGGATTCCATAGGACCTCAGGATAGCCCACAGACTGTCTCTATGGATGCTGTTAAAGGCTTTCGTGAAGTCGATAAAGTCAATGAAGTTGATGTAGAGAGGGGTGTTCCATTCTATGCACTGCTCTATGATGTTGCACAGAGCAAAGATCTGGTCTATGCATCCTCTCCCCTTCCTGAAACCCACTTGCTCTTCCCTGAGTGTGGCATCTATTGCAGTTTCAATTTTCTTCAGGAGTACTTTGCAGAACATCTTGAGTCCCGAATGTCTAAGTTTTTGTTTTAGCTGCTGGGGAATGATTGTGTTGAATGCCGAACTGTAATCCAAGAACAGCATTTGCACATAGGTGTTCTTTGAGTCCAAGTGAGTGAAGGCTGGGTGGAGAGCAGCAGAGATAGCGTCCTCTATGGACTTGTTTGACCTATATGCAAACTGGAACGGGTCATGAGAGGGAGGGAGAATGGACTTTATGTTCTGCATGACCAGTCGCTCAAAGCACTTCATGATGATGGAAGTCAGTGCTACGGGCCGATAGTCATTATAGTTAGAAGGGAGGGGCTTCTTTGGCACTGGTATTATGGTTGTAGCTTTGAAACACGTGGGGACAACAGCTTGGTTCAGGGAGATGTTAAAGATGTCAGCAATCTGAGTTTAGAACTGAAAAGTTATTCATTCAGTTTATTTCTAATGCCCATTGGTAATAAAGCACTTCAAACATGAAGTTTGACTCTTAATACGTTCTTGAGACCATGATTTAAGTTATGATTTACCACCACTGGTGCGTCACTGGGTTTGTGGTGGTTGTGACCCCTAGGAGCGGGGCCTCACTGTGGTAGGCGTCCTTTATTTTTCTGCATGGAATGTGGTGACCCGACTTGTGAAATTGAGTAATTAGATTCACAAATATAATTTTAATTTCTCAGTATGATGTAAATGAAATTTTTGTTGGTTTCAAGAAAGGAGGATGAACGATGACTCAAAGTTGATTGTTTCATGCGGCTCACTTCTCTACTGTAAAAAGAAAATACTGCACAATAAAAATAATAAACTTTATTTAAAGATAGAGCCAATTTAACACCGCTAATCTTACATTGGGCCATCTGATACTACACTGGACTGTCAGATTTTACAGCAGTCTGCTGTCAGCAATCAATTTGGAATTGGCTTCTAAAAAAACCCAGACTTTACAGTGTTTTTATTGCATTTCGGAAAAACAGTATATTGCTGTTAGAATGTGTCTGGATTTCTACAGCGTTTTTCTGTTTGTGAAGAAGTGAATCAAAATGTGTGTAAAGGCGCCCTCTGGTGATCCGTAGGGGAAATGTCCAGGTTAAATATTCCACTGTTCAGAGACATCCATCGATTATGTGTAGCGATTTATCCTGTCCTACAGGGTCACAGGCAAGCTGGAGCCTATCCCAGCTGACAATGGGCGAGAGGCGGGGTACACCCTGGACAAGTCGCCAGGTCATCGCAGGGCTGACACATAGACCCAGACAACCGTTCACACTCACGGTCAATTTAGAGCCCCCAATTAGCCTAACCTGCATGCCTTTGGACTGTGGGGGAAACCAGAGCACCCAGGGGAAACCCATGTAGACCCAGGGAGAGCATCCAAACTTCAAACAGAAAGGCCCTCGTTGGCCGTTGAGCTCAAACCCAGGACCTTCTTGCTGTGAGGTGACAGTGCTAATCACTACACCACCGTGCCACCTGTTCACAGACATGTTTCTTTCATTTTTATTTGTGAACACACAGGTCTAAAATAATTTCAGTTCAATGGACTGTTACTATAGAAATGAGAACGTATTATAATGAACACATTAATATAAACCTGTACTACTGTGAGAGCTGCTGCTCAAGAAAGTTAATCAACATCTTCTGACCAATCAGAATAGACATCTGTAACGGGTTTACTGCTTTATTTTATTGAAAATGAAAAGGATTTTAAGAAAATAAATTTTTCCAACAATCATGTTCAGGATCTCAGTCACATTGTAATATTTGAATAAAAATCCCAAACTCACAGATAAACCTGGATTTATAAGGTTCTATCTGCGGGCCAATCATCATCCAGGCTGAATATGGGATGAACACGACATCGGCAGCCTGAACCGATCATGTACTGGATGTTCTAATGGAGTTTAAATATTGTTCAATGTTTTACAATCAAATCTCAGGGTTTAGAAACAACTTCAGATTTGAAAATGTGAATGTGGATTTTACATCTTAGAACACAAGCAGAAAAATCAAATTCATTCCAAAAGTGATGTTTTATTTTTATATAGTGTGACCTGAACAGGTTTAAAATGTTGTTCTGTTCTGGCTTTATTACTGTTTATTAGTTATTTAATGAGACGCTGCTTAATATGAAACAAACAGAACTTTATAATGTGAAGGTCATGAGATCATTTTCTTTTTAAATTTGACGAGTTTCTTGTCTGACAGTTAATTTTTAACATTTCCTTTTTAATTATTTTAAATTATTCATCTGTTTTAATTTAAATATTAAAATGAGTGTTTTTGTGCAGCTGGATTGTGTTCTAGTGAAACAGACGACTGAGCAACAATGTGGCAACGTGCAGGAATTTTACAGAAAACACTACACACTTTTATTCTGGATCACACAATCTCACTGTAGAACCAGGAGACCAGAACCCAAACCCAGCATATAGAGGCTGAGTGAATGTGGTGTGGACTCTGTGGAGGAGCTTCATCGTGTCAGAGACGCTGTAGAAGGACAGAGTTCCTGCACTGTGATCCACATACACTCCTATTCTGGAGGCTGATGGAACTCTGAGATCAGTCTTAATATTGTTGTGACAGAAAGAGAGAGAAGAAGAAGAAGAACACCGCAGACTCCAGGACTGATTGTTGCATCCAAACCAACACTCATAACCCCGTCCTTTCCTTCTGATGTCTTTATATGAGACAGATATGAGCACACCACCAGCACCGCTCCACTCCACCTCCCAGTAACAGCGTCCACACACACTCTCCTTACACAACACCTGAGGCCAGGAAGCAAATCTCTCTGGATGATCAGAGTAACGCTGCTCTCTCTCACTGTTTCTCACCGCTCTGTTCTTCTCAGACAGAATGAGGCGACGATGTACCGTGTTGGGATCCAGAGTCAGATAACAGAAATCTAAAATAAAAGAGAAAAACAAACTGAACAATGTGAACATGTTGGGTTTAATTCACACAATATATTTATGTGAAGTGTGTGTGTGTTCGATGTACATTTCAGAAACTCTTCTCTGCTCTGTGGTTCTGGTTCTGAAATGATCTGAACTGCTGCAGCTGTGGAGAGAAAAATAGAAACATGAGTTTGTGTAAAAGATGGAAAGAGTTTAAAGTGATCCAGTCAGTTTATTCATTTTAAATCAGTGTTTTAGTTCAAAGTGTCGGGTGAATAAAGTGTCTGCAGAAAAGAAAGCAGGAGCATCGCTAAGAAATAACACATCACTGTGTTTCTCCAGCAGGAACAGCTCCTCTTACCATGTGGAGGGATTTTGTTGAATTCCTCCTCACAGAATTCCTCGAGTCTCTTTTTCAGATCTGAGAGAGAATTCTTCACGCCATCAAATGAGAGATGTTGATGGACAGTGACGCTGGATATGTGAAACTCTGGTCTGTGAAATGGAGGAGAGCGACGTCCAGAAGCTAAAACCTACAGAAAGCAAATGAAATGTAAAACCCACTTGTGATGTCAGACAGGTACATTTATTGTTCCCTTAATGAGAGGTGTTTTAGAGAGTGTGTGAGGAACAGCTGGCTCTGTAGATCAGACAGTGAGTGTTACCTGGAGGAAATGGATGTGATCGTGTGTGTGTGAAAGCTGCTCCAGCTCAGTGACTCTCCTCTGAAGATCAGCAATCTCCTGCTCCAGTTGCTCCAGGAGTCGTTCAGCTCGACTCAGTTCAGCCTTCTCCTGATCTCTGATCAGCTCCGTCACCTCCCAGCGCTTTTTCTCCATGGAGCTGATCAGCTCAGTAAAGATCCTCTCACTGTCCTCCACTGCTGTCTGTGCACTGAGCTGTTAGGACACACACACACACACACACACACACACACGATTTAAAGCTCATCTATCATTCCCTCTCTTACTGGGACTGTAAATGACTCGTTGTCCATGTTGTGTGTGTTTCTAGGAGCAGCTCTGTCTCTGCTCACTGCTCACCTTTATAGTGTTCACAGCCTGTTTCAGCTCCTGCACCTTCTTCTGCTTCTCCTGGATTCTCTGCTGGGATTTCATCTGCTCCTCCTTTAACTCACTCTGAGGACAAATAAAATACATTCAGCTTTTTATACAGTACGAGCGAACTGGTTCCATATAAATGTCAGTTCAAAGTACATTCATGTTTCACTCTGAAGGTTATGTACTCTGTGTGTGTGTGTGTGTGTGTGTGTGTGTGTGTGTGTGAGAGAGAATTTGAATTTTTAATAAAAAAAAACTTTATTTTGCATCGTCTATGTTCCAATATCTTCTTGATAAAAATATCAAATAAGGTAAAAAGAAAAAGAAAGGAAAATTAAAACCGGGGCACTGCGCACGCACTTTAGCTCAACACATATCCATACATCAATTCATCATTACTAACAGAGCACAATACCTCTTTGTGTCCCCATACACTCACAAATCCATCAACATCTTTCACTGCAGAATAAAATTTAAAATCGATCATCATTCTGGACTTGACCAATCTTAAAAAAACATGAAGACAGTCCTGACCAGATCCCCCCCTCTAGAACAGGGCTTTTCAAAGTGTGGGGCGCACCTCCCCTAGGGGGCGCCAGAGTTCTTCCGGGGGGGCACAACATGAGGAAAAATAAACCAGAATAAGTTACTACTGCGGACATTTAGCGAACTTCAGCTAGCCTTTGCCAGAGACAAAATGGATCGATTTTTGGTACCTAAAGCCACAGTGAGTGAGGAGACAGAGTCTGGGCCAAGCAAAAAAAGAAGGAAGTATGACCACGATTATTTAAAGTTTGGATTTTCATGGACTGGATCTGAAGATGCTCCACTGCCACAGTGTGTTGTCTGCCAAGAGGTGCTAGCTAACGATGCTATGGGATGTTTAAAATGTGTAAAAAAAAGAGGTTTTAAAAAGCACAGATGTTTAAAATGTGTAAAAAAGAGGTCTTAAAAGCACAGATGTTTAAAATGTGTAAAAAAAGGGGTTTTAAAAAAGCACAGATGTTTAAAATGTGTACAAAAGATGTTTTAAAAAAGCACAGATGTTTAAAATGTGTAAAAAATAGGTTTTAAAAAAGCACAGATGTTTAAAATGTGTAAAAAAGAGGTTTTAAAAAGCACAGATGTTTAAAATGTGTAAAAAAGGTGTTTTAAAAAAGCACAGATGTTTAAAATGTGTAAAAAAGAGGTTTTAAAAAGCACAGATGTTTAAAATGTGTAAAAAAAGAGGTTTTTAAAAAGCACAGATGTTTCAAATGTGTAAAAGAAAAAAAATGTGTACAACAACCTTTTTTTTTTAAATACGAATGGAACATTAAGTATAGCAACAACAAAAATTGTGGTGGGGGGGCGCTGTTATTTATTTGATCTCTGGGGGGGGGCTGACTCTCCCACACTTTGAAAACCCCTGCTCTAGAACATTCCTGCGACTGATCCATATTGCCATCTTCGCTTGTTCAGTTATGAAATTCAATGACTGATACTGAGACTTTTTCTTCTGCATATACATAACACCGGGTGGCACGGTGGTGTAGTGGTTAGCACTGTCGCCTCACAGCAAGAAGGTCTGGGTTCGAGCCCCATGGCCGGCAAGGGCCTTTCTGTGCGGAGTTTGCATGTTCTCCCCGTGTCCGCGTGGGTTTCCTCCGGGTGCTCCGGTTTCCCCCACAGTCCAAAGACATGCAGGTTAGGTTAACTGGTGACTCTAAATTGACCATAGGTGTGACTGTGAGTGTGAATGGTTGTCTGTGTCTATGTGTCAGCCCTGTGATGACCTGGCGACTTGTCCAGGGTGTACCCCGCCTTTCGCCCGTAGTCAGCTGGGATAGGCTCCAGCTTGCCTGCGACCCTGAAGAAGGATAAAGCGGCTAGAGATAATGAGATGAGATGAGATGAGATGTTTGAAAGCAAACCTGGGGGAGGGTCAATGCACATCAGACGGTGCCATAAAGATGATGCCACCAAATTGTTACAAATCAATATTCGCCCCCTATAAGACATTCGCGGGAGTAACCAAGACCACCTACCAAGGCGCCCTTTAACTTTTTCAATCACACCATCCCAGTTTTTCATTTGAACTTGTTTATCTCCTAGGAATACCCCGAGATATTTAAAGCCTCCTCTAACCACACTCAACCCTTGAGGGAAAGTTAACATTTTCCCCTTATCCCATTTGCCTATTAATAGGGCTTCACTTTTGCTCCAATTAACTTTTGCTGAAGAAATCTTTCCAAAATCTAAAACACAGTCTTAATAAGATGTTCAATATCTTTTTGACTTTTTACAATAACGACTACATCATCGGCAGAGGCAGATATTAACAGTTTAAAATCAGAGCGTGGTACAGTAAAACCAGAAATAAGCGTCCTAAGTTTGTGTAAAAGGGGCTCAATTGCTGAGGAATATAACATTCCTGAAAGAGCACAGCCCTGCCTTACACTCCTTAGAACCTTAAATGGAGGGCATAGACCACCATTAATTTTCAATATACTCTCAGTGTCACAATACAGTACTTTGATCTTATCTATAAATACTGGGCTAAAACCAAAGGCTGCAAGGGTTTTCCATAAATATTCATGTTCAACTCGATCAAATGCTTTTTCTTGATCTAAAGAGATTAAACCAGCATCCAAATTCAGCACTTTTGACAGTTCCAAAAAATCACGAACCAGAGTAATATTGTCAAAAATGCATCCGTTTGGTACACAATAGGCTTGATCAACATGGATTACCTCTCCAATCACCTTCCTTAATCTATTAGACAGGCTTTTTGAAAGCAGTTTAGAATCACAGCACAGCTGTGCAACAGACCTCCAGTTCCTAATGTCCTGCAGGTTACCTTTCTTTGGAAGCAGAGTTAAAACAGCTCATTTACAGCTCTTGGGTAGCTGTCCTTTATCAATGCTATCATTTAATACTTCTAGCAGGTATTCTCCAAGATCAGGCCAGAAGCATCTGTAGAACTCTACGGGCAGCCCATCAACACCAGGCGCCTTCCCACAATCCATGCTCTGGAGTGCACTAGTTAATTCATCCAAAGAAAATGCAGCCTCTAAGTCATTAACAGATTCCTCTGGAATCTTTGGAAGACTTTCAAAAAAATCATTTTCCATGACAGGCTTTTCAGTGTACTCACTGGTATAGAGGCTGGCATAGAAACTGACTGCAATTTTCCAAATTTCTGCTGGGTCTTCTGAAAGACTACCAGACTCTGAAAGGAGGGCATGCATACATTTTGCCTGCCCATTTTCCCGCTCCAAACCAAAAAACAATTGGGATGGTGCATCCATTTGAGCCACATTTTGATATCAGGATCGCACCAAGGCACCTTGTGTTCTTACATCAAGCAAATCAGCCAGAGCCACTTTTTTGTTTTTGCCACCTCAATATGTGCAGAATCTCCTGCTAATTCAGTTATATCTTGAAGTTCTACTACGGTATTTCACATTCAAGTCTGGTCATAGATCTAATAATATCATTTGTGATGCTGGAAGTATATTGTTGACACAGCTGTTTAATCTGAACTTTCCCAAAATCCCACCATTGCTGTAAGGATTTAAAAGAGGGCTTGGTCTCTCTAAAATTAGGCCAGAAAAAAAGAAAAACATCTTTAAAATGTGCATCACTCAACAAAGATGTATTAAAGTGCCAATATGCACTCATAGGCTTTATGTACTTTATACCTATTACACTTTGCACCATACTATGATCAGACAACATAACAGGGAAGATTTTACAACTTCGGAAAACATTAACATGATCCTTGAACATATAAACTCTATCAAGCCTGGCCATGGACAAAAAGTTATCCCTGGCGTGTACCCATGTATACCGTCTTTGATCATTAAAATTCCTCCAAATATCACTTAAGTCATGCATATTAATTAGTTCAATGATTTTCTTGCGTGAAGCACTGTGTGGTTCAGGGTGATTTCTGTCGATATCTTTTTCTGTACAATTAAAATCCCCTGATAGAATTAAATATTCATCTTTGTTACAATTCTTCAGTGCATTGTGTAATTGGTCTAAAAAGATCATTTGATCAACTCCAGTTGAAGGTGCATAAACACACATGAAAACAAAAACACACTTATCAAAGATGGCTCGCACTTTTAAGAGCCTTCCTTCTACTGCGTTCTCAACAGAGTAAGACTGAGGAACAAAGCTTTTAGAGAATAACAATCCAACTCCTCTACTCACAGAGGTTTTATGACTAAGAAAGGTTTTCCCTTCCCACTCTCTGACCCAGTCAACAGCATTTTTATCATTGCTATGTGTTTCTTGGATAAACATGACATCCACATGCTTTTATTTCATCAACTCAATTTTGTTATCTTCCTAAAATCTCTTGTACCATTGATGTTTAGGGTTGCTATTTTAAAATCACCCATAAATGAAAGAGCATGAAACTGGGCTGCCAACTCTCACGCAATGAGCGTGAGACACACGCATTTGACTGTTTTCACACGCTCACACGCCATACCTCTGATTTCTCACGCTAGAAAAAAATCTAGTTTATGTATCTGATCTAGGCTACCCATTGCGTCGCGCCAACCACTTGCGATCGATCAATTACGCCTTACGCATGGCTAAACAGGCAGAGAAGCGTTCCCTTCTGTACACACTCCCCTATGGTAGGCGGCGCATCTAATGATGCTGCACTCGCCAGAAGTTGGATAATTGCCTACCGTCAATTTAGAGGAAGAGGAGGGAGAAGAAGGTGTCTGAGTTGAAGACGGGTGTCTTAGACAGGTTTGTACATATGTACGCCGATGTGTGGTGTTACTGGCGTAATTATGAACTTATATAAAGTTTCTTAATCATTTTAGCCTATAAGTGTTGTGAGAATATTTAATGCCATATCGAGAGCTGTGTACTAGGCATGCTAAATCATTATAGGCCTACTGCCATGCCACAGCCTCTATCTTCCCCAACAAGCAGCACGGGAGAGCACCTCCTTAGCACACGGTTATTAAGCGCATTTTTAGTTTGTTTACTGTATGTCATCATACTTTATGACTTTATTTGAAGCCATACTGGAAATGTTGTAAAATAAAGCAAGTAAGAGATAATATTACAAATGCAAGAAGAGCCATTAGCCACCATACCTATTGTTTATTTACAGGGTATTTATTTTTAATTATTTATGATGTATGTAATTGCTCAGTTAAAGTAAATAAAGCATGGTCACCTGTAATATCAAAGAACTTGAACTTGTTGTGAATAATTTAAAAAAAAGACAGAGAACAATATACTAAGGAGACAGGGTTTCAAAGAGGGCAAGACAGGTAGAGAATATTTGTCAGATAACAGGCCCTGATGAGTGCTCTATTACTAATAAGAAACATAGATAAGAAATAAATTAATAAGAAATATATTAATATAGCTTATTTAAGTATGACCAAATTTTTTAAGCCCAACTTTGTGTGCACATTCCCACCTATGGCCAAGATTCAGCTTTTTGTGTTTCAATACTGTTCAAACTTAATCATTTTAATGTTTCTTGTAGCACATGCACATTTTGCTTACTGTTTAAGCATTTTATTTGTTCTTTTGCTGTTGATATTTTCCCCATGCCAATCTTCTGCTGAACCCAGTGGTGGGGAAAGCCCTTATAAATGCATAATGAATAGTCAGTGAGGGACAATCTTATTTTTGCAACAGTTATTAAAAACTTAACATTTAGTTTCAATTCAGAAGGTGTTTAGGCTTAGCTGATGTAATATTTTCAAACATGAACTTGGCTTTAAATCTGAAACACAGGTCTATAGGGCTACAGGAACATTGGCAGTCATCTGTAGTTTTCTAGTGTGGGGGCTTTTAAGCCAAAACTTGGTGCTTTTGTTGGCCACAAGCTGAAGGCCTGGCAAGTCAGGGTGTGTAAGAATGTAGGTAATGGCACAGCAGGCCACTCCAAAAATCCACCAGAATGCAGGAACATCTACTAAATCCAAAATCTCACCCCCCCCCTTCATTGTCCATCTCCAGCTGGACGACCCACAGACAAAACACCAGAATGCAGGGGGACAAGTGAATATCAAACTGAATACAAAATTCCCACTTACTGCGTGGTGTGTGGAAAAATTTTGCCGTTGACCCCCCCCCCAAAAAAAAAAAAAAAAAATCTCACTCCAAGGAATTTTGAAAAGTTGGCAGCCCTGCATGAAATCAAGTAAACAAACAAAAATAGTAAACACAAAACAATAAATTTACCCTGTCTCATTACCATCATTTTCATCTGCTTGTTGATTAAGCTTTGTCAGTAACTTATTAAGTCTATAACCCTCTTGTTCAGTAAAGTTACCTTTCACATGCTTAAAGTAAAATGCTGAACTGCCACGCTAAATTGTTTTGTGTCTGGAAAAAGCTCTTCCACTTTGACCCCTCGGGTATTTTTAGTAGACCCCAGGAAACTTTTGATCATCTTTAGAGTATATACAATAGGAGAAGGGGAGCACAAAGGGGAATCGTCACTATCAGTATCAACAAGCAAGTTTTCATTCACAAATCTCTTTGCATTTTTAGCGGATCCCCTAGTCATTTTCCTCTTAGGTTTCTTAAACGTTGCTTGCTCAGTCTCCATTGCATTGTCAGCACAAAAGTGGCTCGGTGTTCTCACTATTCCCATTCATTAAGTCATTAGTTATTCTATCCATCATCAGATTCATTGCATCTTCTGCATTCTCTATGGCAACATCAAAGTTAGAGATCTTTTCTGTACCTACCGGTATATTGTCAGTTCTCGCAACCCCCGGGTCAGCAGACGGCCTAGTCTCTCCATTATGCTCCTCTGTTCCTCCACTATGATCACGATTACCTTTATCGCCATTAGTCGGTCCGATCTCTTTAGTTCCATCTCCCATTAATCCACTTTGTCCACCATTAACACTGTCTCCTTCTCTATCAACCGGCATATCTCCGGTCACTCCACTTTGACTGTCATTAACACATTCACGTTCTTTATCAACATGCCCATCTTCAGCAGGTGTATTTTTCTCAGGACACGATCTTAAAACATGGCCTTCTCTTCTGCAAAGGAAACACTTCATATTTTCAGTGGAAGCAAAAATCGTGTACTGAAAATTATCCACTTGCAAATTTAGCTTCATATTTAGTTCATCAGAATTACCATTCAAAATCATGTAAACGTGCCTCCTAAATGACACGACATGCTTTAGGAGCGGGGATTTACAGCCAAGAGGGATTTTCTTAAGTGAGGACACAATTTTTCCATGTCATGCTAGTTCTTGCTCCAAAAACTCATCTTTTATAAATGGGGGTACATTAGACAGTGTGATTCTTTTAGCAGGAGTCACAAGTGGAAGAACATTGACAAATTTATCATTGATCATAATGCCCTGACCTACAATCTCATTCACCTTCTCAACGCTGTCCAAAAACAGGACAATGGAGCGATTCATTCTAGAAGCTGAAAGCACACTTCCATAACCAACAACGCTACCTATGGCTAAACTGCATTCCTCAACGGATATATCAGTATCTGTGCCTGTTTTAATCGCATGATGCCGACTCAAACTTTCGAACGCCATTAGGCCAAACAAACAGAGAACACCTGGCAGCACGCTGGGTGCTCACTCCCAAAAGGGAGAAAAACCTAGGAGTCAGTGTAACAAAGACTCAAACAAGAAAAAACAAATCACGAAAACCCAACAAATAAAAAGAGATTATAGAAAAAGTAGGGAGTGAAAACACTCAGGCCACACCGGCACTGTACACACACTCTCACACTCACAAACACCACACCCACTCAGAGAGAGAGAGAGAAGTGTTTTGATCTGTGTGTAGTGTGTACCTAAGAAGGTTGAATTGACCTCCTTGTATACAAGGTTGAATATACTAGTGCATCTCAAAAAATTAGAATACCATGAAAAAGTTCCTTTTTTTCATAATTTAATTAAAAAAGGTAAACTTTCATATATTCTATATTCATTACATGTAAAGTGAAATATTTAAAGCCTTTTTTGTTTTAATTTTGATGACTATGGCTTATAGCTCATGAAAAGCAGAAATCCAGTATCTCAAATTATTAGAATATTCCCTAAGATCAATCAAAAAAAGGATTTACAATACAGAAATGTCCAACTTCTGAAAAGTATATTCATTCATCCACTCAATACTTGGTTGGGGCTCCTTTACCATGAATTACTGTATCAATGCAGTGTGGCATGGAGGTGATCAGTCTGTGGCACTGCTGAGGTGTTATTGAAGCCCAGGTTGCTTTGATAGTGGCCTTCAGCGTATCTGTATTTTTGGGTTGGGTGTTTCTCATCTTCCTCTTGACAATACCCCATAGATTTTCTATGGGGTTCAGGTCAGGCAAGTTGGCTGGCCAATCAAACACAGTAATATCATGGTCAGCAAACCATTTGGTAGTAGTTTTGACACTGTGGGTAGGTGCTAAGTCCTGCTGGAAAAGGAAATCAGCATCCAAAAAGCTCGTCAGCAGATGGAAGCATGAAGTGCTCTAAAATCTCCTGGTAGATGGCTGTGTTGACTTTGGACTTGATAAAATACAGTGGACCAACACCAGCAGATGACATGGCACCCCAAATCATCACAGACTGTGGAAACTTCACACTGGGCTTCAAACACCTTGGATTCTGTGCCTCTTGTTAGGACTTGGACCATCTTGGCCTCTAGAGGCCGCTATTATTTCTGTTGTTGTCATGTTTGTTTTGACTGCTAGAGGCCGCCATTGTTTCTGTATGTTGTGTTTTGCTTTTCCATGTGCCTTGTGCCCCGCCTAGTCCTCATTATTGCCACCTGTGTTCTATTTTAGTTTGTGTATTTATACTCCCTCAGTTTGGCCTCTAGTCACGGAGTCTTTGTACTGTGATGTTTAGCTCCAGTAACCTCTGTTCCGTGTTCCTTGCCTATGTCTTTGTGTTTTTTTGTACTTTGCTTTCTTTTGGACTTTTTGGACTTTGTATTTACCATTTGGATCTTCTGAGCGTTTGAATTTTTGCCTCTTCTTTTCTGATTTTTGGCTCTTTGTTTTGACTTTGAACTTTTGGGTTTTTCCCGTTTATCTTCTGAGCGTTTGGATTATTACCTTTGTTTTTTGCCTTGGATTTTTCAGCATTGTAAATAAACTGTTTTTTCTACACTACTTGCGCCTCACTCCTCTGCACTTGAGTCATTCCCCTGGTGGCCTAGTGGGGGTTTGCTGGATCACTACCCCAGCGACCCGGGTTCGATTCCCAGCAAAACCCTAACAGAAAGACTCCGTCATGACCGACTCAGCAGAGGCTTCTTCAACTGTCTAACCGGCTAACCTTCAGGGAATGATGGCCGCGTTAACACGCCTCGGATCTACCATGGACGGACTCTTGCAAGCCAATGTGAGACCCTTGCTCGCCACGAGGTACTGCTTCAGCAAATTGGGAAAGCCCTGGCACAGCTGACTCCTCTGTCCCCATCTCCTGCTCCACCATCTGCTCCCGCTCTAGTGCCTCCTGCCACACTTCCTTGTTCACCTCGCGAGCCCTGCCTTCCTGCACCACAGAGGTATGATGGCAAGCACGGTGAGTGCCGGGAGTTCCTTACCCAGTGCCAACTCACCTTTGAGCTCCAGCCTACCACCTACACTACGGATTGCTGCAAGATTGCCTTTGTGATAACCTTGTTAGCTGGTAAGGCACGAGCTTGGGCAACAGCTATCTGGCAGAGACAGGGATCCGAGTGCTCTGATTTCAAGCTCTTTATGGAGGAGATGCTTCATGTCTTTGATCAGGCAGACACCAGTAAAGATGCAGCCAGGAAGCTCATGTCCATCCGGCAAGGAGGAAGCATTGCAGACTACGCCATCTCGTTCCGGACGCTCACAGCAGTCAGTGGATGGAACGAGGCTGCCCTGGTTTCAGCCTTCCACCATGGTTTGTCTGAACCTATCAAAGACGGCCTGGCCTCTATCGGATGCCCAAGTGACCTCGAAACTCTGATCTCGCATGCCATTCATCTTGATAACAGGATTAGAGAGCGTCACCAAGTCCTGAGTTTCCCTTGCCTCACTGCCTCAACCTGGAGTCCGTCCACCTCCTCCAGTGACTGTCCAGAGCCCATGCAGGTTTGCCGTACTCATCTCTCCGCAGCTGAGACGGAGCGCAGAAGGAGGGACAAGTGCTGCATCTACTGTGGCAAGCCTAGTCATTTCCGAGCCTCATGTCCCGAGCTCTCGGGAAAAGGACCGCCCTGTCCAGCCGAGGGAGGGTTGTGACGGGGGCTACCCTCTCTCCCGAACTTCCCAGCCAAGGAGTCTCCATCTCCTGGGGTGAGTCCGTCCACTCTTGCCAGGCCTTGCTAGACTCCGGGGCAGCTGGAAACTTTATGGATGTCCACTTCGCCCGAAGAATCAATGTCCCTACTGCTCCTCTTGAAGTCCCACTGTCTGTGTCTGCCCTGGATGGCCAAGCTTTAGGTGATGGAAGAGTCACCCAAGTAACTTCTCCAGTCTTTCTCCAGTCTCAAGGTCACCAAGAAGAAATATCCCTGCACCTGATTCATTCACCAGAGTTCCCGGTGATTCTAGGCCTTCCTTGGCTTACCCGCCACAACCCTCGTATAGACTGGGTAACTAGCCAGGTTGTGGAATGGGGTCCTGCATGCTATGCCTCTTGTCTGCTCCCTAGCTCTCCTGTGTCTCCTGCTGAGCCTCCTGATCTCACCGAGTTATCTCAAGTTCCCACAGAGTACTGGGATCTTAAAGAAGTTTTTAGCAAGAGCAGGGCTGCCGTTGTTCCTCCGCACCGTGACTACGACTGTGCCATCGACTTGCTCCCTGGGGCTACCCCTCCTCGTGGTAGACTGTTTTCCCTCTCTCAGCCAGAACGCAAGGCCATGGAGGAGTACATCAAGGACATCTTGGCCTCTGGGTTCATTCGACCCTCCACCTCACCTGCTGGTGCCGGCTTCTTCTTTGTCGGCAAGAAGGATGGGGGGCTCCGCCGTGTATTGATTACAGGGGCCTGAACAAGATCACTGTGCGTAACCGCTATCCCCTTCCGCTGATGTCCACAGTGTTCGATCTGCTCCAAGGCGCTACTGTCTTTACCAAGTTGTACTTACGGAATGCATACCACCTCATCCGCAGACAGGGAGATGAGTGGAAGACTGCCTTTAACACCCCGTCAGGGCACTATGAGTACTAAGTGATGCCCTTT
Source organism: Neoarius graeffei (assembly GCF_027579695.1). NCBI lineage: Eukaryota > Metazoa > Chordata > Actinopteri > Siluriformes > Ariidae > Neoarius > Neoarius graeffei. The sequence continues at coordinate 10,072,001 of NC_083570.1, forward strand.
GGACTCACCAATGCGCCAGCAGTTTTTCAGGCCCTCGTCAATGACGTCTTGAGGAACATGATCAACCATTATGTCTTTGTTTACCTCAACGACATTTTGATTTTTTCCAAGACCTTGCAGGAGCACCACCACCACGTCCGCCAGGTTCTCCAGAAGCTGCTACAGAATAATCTGTTTGCCAAAGCCCAGAAATGTGAGTTTCATGTCCCCGAGGTCTCCTTTCTGGGTTTTATTGTATGAACAGGACAACTCCAGATGGATCCAGCCAAGACCCTGGCCGTCCGGGACTGGCCCACTCCCAGGTCCGTTTAAGAAGTTCAGCGGTTCTTAGGGTTTGCTAACTTCTACCGCAAGTTTGTCAGGAACTTCAGTGCTGTGGCAGCGCCCATATCGGACCTCACCAAGAAGACAGGTGGAGCTTTTGTCTGGTCTCCTCAGACAGAAAGGGCGTTCGGGGACCTCAAGCAACGCTTCTGCATGGCACCCATCCTGGTCCTCCCGGACACATTGCAACCATTCGTCGTCGAGGTGGACGCCTCGGACAGTGGTGTCGGCGCGGTCCTCTCTCAATGTTCGGATGGAAGGTTGCACCCTTGTGCATACTTCTCCCACCGCCTGAGCCCTGCAGAGTCCCGGTATGATGTGGGGGATCGGGAACTGCTCACCGTCAAACTGGCCCTTGAGGAGTGGAGGCACTGGCTGGAGGGAGCACAACATCCATTCCTGGTTTGGATGGACCACAAGAACCTGGAGTACCTCCAGCAAGCCAAGAGGCTGAATCCATGAGAGGCTAGGTGGGCCTTGTTCTTTAGTTGATTCAATTTCACCCTATCGTACCGCCCTGGCTCTAAGAACACCAAACCGGATGCGCTCTCCAGGCTATTCTCGCCCAACAACAAGGAGAGTGAAGTTGGGCCTATTATCCCTGTGTCCCGGATTGTGGCCCCTGTCCACTGGGGTGTTGAGGAGGCCGTCCGACAAGCTCAACGCCAGGACCCCGGCCCTGGGACGGGGCCACCGGGCCTCCTGCACGTCCCTCATCAAGCCCGGGCCAAGGTTCTCCAGTGGGGTCATTCGTCCCCTCTCACCGCCCACCCGGGAGCTCAGAGGACCCTGGACTTCTTAAAAAGACGCTTCTGGTGGCCAAGCATGGAGAAGGAAGTGAGGTCATTCGTCCTGTCCTGTGAGGTGTGCACCAGAAGCAAGAACCCATGACAGCATCCCCAGGGCCTCCTGCATCCTCTGCCCATTCCACGGCGTCCCTGGTCCCATGTGACAGTCAACTTCATCACGGGTCTTCCTGACTCACAAGATAACACTGTCATTTTGGTCATTGTCGACAGATTCTCCAAAGCCTGCCGCTTCATACCACTGTGCAAACTTCCTTCTGCTCTTGAAACAGCCAAAATTATATTTACTCATGTCTTCCGAGTCTTTGGTCTCCCGCAGGACATCATCTCAGACTGGGGGCCCCAGTTCTCCTCTCGAGTGTGGCGGGGGTTCTGCAAACTCATTGGGGCCACTGCCAGCCTCTCTTCTGGGTTCCACCCCCAGTCCAATGGCCAGACCGAGAGGCTCAACCAGGACCTGGAAACCACCCTGTGAGGCCTGGCGATGGATAACCCGACATCTTGGAGCACCTGGCTGCCATGGGCAGAGTACGCCCACAACACCCTGCAGTCATCTGCCACCAGGTTGTCACCGTTCTAGTGCCAGTTCGGGTTCCAGCCACCTCTATTTCCGGAACAGGAGGAGGATGCTGGGGTGCCCTCGGTCAACCAGTACGTGAGACGGTGTCGCAAGACCTGGAACAAGGTCAGGAGGACCCTCATCCAGACTTCCAGGGCCAACCAGACTCAGGCCAACCGCCATAGAAGGCCTGCCCACATTTTCCGCCCTGGACAGCGGGTTTGGCTGTCCACCAAGGACCTTCCGCTGTGGGTGGAGAACCGCAAGCTTGCTCCTCGCTACGTTGGCCCCTTCAAGGTTGTGCGCAGGGTGAACCCTGTCGCCTACCGGCTCCAGTTGCCTCAGACTCTAAGAATCAACCCCACGTTCCATGTATCCCTGTTGCGGCCCGTTCTGTCATCCTCTTATGCCCCTGCCCCTAGGAATCCCCCGCCTCCCCGCATCCTCCAGGGTCAGACCGTGTTCACTGTGCGCCATCTGCTGGACTCCCGCCGGGTCCATGGCGGGCTTCAATACCTTGTGGACTGGGAGAGCTATGGCCCTGAGGAACACTGTTGGGTCCCCGCCCAGGACATTTTAGATAAAGAACTCTGCCGGGACTTCCATTTGGCCCATACTGAGCTTCCTGGGAATGTCAGGAGATGCTCCTTGAGGGGGTGGTCCTGTTAGGACTTGGACCATCTTGGCCTCTAGAGGCCGCTATTATTTCTGTTGTTATCATGTTTGTTTTGACTGCTAGAGGCCGTTATTGTTTCTGTATGTTGTGTTTTGTTTTTCCATGTGCCTTGTGCCCCACCTAGTCCTCATTATTGCCACCTGTGTTCTATTTTAGTTTGTGTATTTATACTCCCTCAGTTTGGCCTCTAGTCACGGAGTCTTTGTGCTGTGATGTTTAGCTCCAGTAACCTCTGTTCCGTGTTCCTTGCGGTTTTTTGTACTTTGCTTTCTTTTGGACTTTTTGGACTTTGTATTTACCATTGGGATCTTCTGAGCATTTGAATTTTTGCCTCTTCTTTTCTGATTTTTGGCTTTTTGTTTTGACTTTGAACTTTTGGGTTTTTCCCGTTTATCTTCTGAGCGTTTGGATTATTACCTTTGTTTTTTGCCTTGGATTTTTCAGCATTGTAAATAAACTGTTTTTTCTACACTACTTTCGCCTCACTCCTCTGCACTTGAGTCATTCCCCTGGTGGCCTAGTGGGGGTTTGCTGGATCACTACCCCAGTGACCTGGGTTCGATTCCCAGCAAAACCCTAACACCTCTCCACTCTTCCTCCAGACTCTAGAACCGTGATTTCCAAATTAAATGCAAAATGTACTTTCATCTGAAAAGAGGACTTTGGACCACTGAGCAACAGTCCATTTCTTTCTCTCCTTAGCCCAGATAAGACACTTCTGACATTGTCTCTGGCTCAGGAGTAGCTTGATATTAGGAATGCGAAAGTTGTATCCCCTTTGTTGAAGATGTCTGTTCGTGATGGGTCTTGATACACTGACGCCAGCCTCAGTCCACTCCTTGTGAAGCTCTCCCAAGTTCTTGAATCAACTTTTCTTGACAATCCTCTCAAGACTGCGGCCATCCCTGTTGCTTGTGCACTTTTTCCAGCCACCCTTTTCAGCAATGACCTTTTGTGGTTTACCCTCCTTGTGGAGGGCATCAGTGGTCATCTTCTGGACTACAGTCAAGTCAGCAGTCTTCCCCATGATTGTGGTTGTGTGTACTGAACTAGACCGACAGATACACTGTGTTCATACTGTTTTACTCAAACTCAAAATTAAATATTCTAATATTTTGAGATGGTTTTTTTATGTTTTTGTACTGTATGTCATACTGATTACAATTAAAATAGAAAAATGCTTGAAACATTTTAGTTTATGTGTAATGAGTCTATAATATATAACATTTTCACTTTCTTAAATAACTGATGGAAAATATTGAACTTTTTCACAATATTCTAATTTTTTGAGATGCACTAGTACAGTATATATTAAACCTCCTTAGGTACACACTACACACAGATCAAAACCTCTCTCTCTCTGTGTGCCTTTATAAGGGAGAACATGGCCCACTCTGCACTGTGGAGAACAGCTGAAATAATCCTGACTGCATGATCGGGGGGTCACAGTGAAATGAGTGAGCACATTTACCTCATTATTTAGCTTATTATTTGCTCATTCTTTCGTGTGAATGTTTATTTAATTAAAAACACACTTGAATTTAAAATAAATTGCCAAAAACATAAAATAGTTTCATTAATTAATTACCACATTATATATGTAAAGCTTCCAGATGATACTATATAGTATCTTATTTTAAATGCTTTATATTTCAATTAGAGTTAAAAACAAGCATCATGTGTCAGGTTCTGTGGACTTTTCAGCCTGCTGTTCATCTACTTGGCCACTAGATGCCACTATTCAGCATTATATTTAGGGCCCGAGCCCGAAAGGGCGAAGGCCCTATTGATCTTGTTCGGTTTTTTATTAGGGCCCGAGCCCTATAGGGCGAAGGCCCTATTGATCTTGTTCGGTTTTTTATTATTATTATTATTATTATTATTCTTATTATTATTATTATTCCTTAGTCGCGGTCGCTGTTCGGCCTTTTTTGGGGCACTTCCTGTGGACGAAAACGCGCATATTTTGGATCATTTTATCGGCATCCCCTACGCTACTCAGATCCAAAACCCCAGATCTGGGCGGGGCTCTGGGCCTCTATAGCGCCCCCTAACGCCTTGAAAATTTTGCCTTTTTTCGAAGGCTCCTGGTTGCCATATAGTTTGTCGTAGAGGAACGAAATTTGGTTCACATATGTATCTTACTGAGACGAACAAAAAACGTTCTATGAATGCATAGCCACGCCCAACAGGAAGTGAGGTAATTTTACTTTTGTGCGAAATGCATGGCCACGAAGACGGCGCAACTCCTCCTAGACCGTTCATGGGAATGTCACCAAAATTGATACACATCATCTACAGACATGGCTGACAAAAGTTACTAAATACGTTTCACGTAGGATAAAACGTTCAGAAGTTATACGTCAATCAATTTTCACTTCAAAATTTTACATGCTAAAAAATTCATAACAAATCTTCTAATTGCTCAAAACTGCTCATACTTCACACGCAAATCACTCATTGGGCTTCTGACATGTTACCCAATTTCTGTGATATTTCGCCACTGGGGGCGCTATTTTTGGGCAAAAAATCCAATCTTTCCTCAAATTTGGTCAAACTTCACGGCCACCCTCTTACTACCTCCCATGTCATGTATACCGCATTTTGGGAATTTTCGTCCATGGGGGGCGCTGTTTTTGGCCGACGCAATTGCTCCAAAACGGGTTTTTGGTAAATAATTCCATAATGCTTTTCCTTCACACCACTACCTTGCGATAGTGCGTTCCTGTTGTGGACACTTATTTTTCCAACTCATTATCGCTCATGTACAGCATAGCGCCACCTTCTGACATGGGAAAAACCAAAAAATTTATTCTTCAAAAATCTATATCTCATCTTCTATTTACTCAATTGTCATCAAACTTCATACGCAAACTCTTCATAGCTCACCTGACATGTCCGCCAAATTTTGTGCACTTTCGCCCCTGGGGGTGCTGGTTATGGCGGAAATGATATTGCAGCTTCTGATTTGTCAAACTTGGCAAGCAAACTCTTTTCAAGACCCTTATTGGGGCGCTTGCCATGGTCGACAACGCACGAAATTTGGCTCCTTTTTCTTAGACTGCCACCGCTACTGAGAACCAAAAGCCCAGATCCAGCCGGGCCTCAGGGCCTCTATAGCGCCCCCTAACTCGTTGTGATTTTGGCCTCCCGCTTTAAGGTGCCTGGTTGCCATGTAGTTTGTAGGAGTGGCGTGCCATTTGGTACGCATATGTATCTCACTAAGCCGGACAAAAATGTAATGCCAATGCATTAGCCACGCCCAACAGGAAGTGAGGTAATTTCACTTTTGTGCGAAATGCATGGCCACGAAGACGGCGCAACTCCTCCTAGACTGTTCATAGGAATGTCACCAAAATTGATACACATCATCTACAGACATGGCTGACAAAAGTTACTAAATAAGTTTCACGTAGCTTGAACCGCTCAGAAGTTATACCTCAATCAATTTTTAATGCAAAATTTTACATGCTTAAAAATTCATAACAAATCTTCTAATTGCTCAAAACTGCTCATACTTCACACGCAAATCCCTCATTGGGCTTCTGACATGTTCCCCATTTTCTGTGATATTTCGCCACTGGGGGCGCTATTTTTGGGCAAACAATCCAATCTTTCCTCAAATTTGGTCAAACTTCACGGCCACCCTCTTACTACCGCCCATGTCATGCATACCACATTTTGGGAATTTTCGTCCATGGGGGGCACTGTTTTTGGCCGACGCAGTTTCTCCAAAACGGGTTTTTGGTAAATAATTCCATAATGCTTTTCCTTCACACCACTACCTTGTGATAGTGCGTTGCTGTTGTAGACACTTATTTCTCCAACTCATAATCGCTCATGTACAGCATAGCGCCACCTTCTGACATGGGAAAAACCAAAAAATTTATTCTTCAAAAATCTATCTCTCATCTTCTATTTACTCAATTGTCATCAAACTTCATACGCAAACTCTTCATAGCTCTCCTGACATATCCGCCAAATTTTGTGCACTTTCACCCCTGGGGGTGCTGGTTATGGCACAAATGATATTGCAGCTTCTGATTGGTCAAACTTGGCAAGCAGACTCTTTACGGTATTTCGCGGGGACGCATGCCCCCGCCCCCACTGGCCGCTGGCGCGAGGGCCCGTCAAGGCCGCTTGCGGCTTTAATTATTATTATTATTATTCCTTAGTCGCGGTCGCTGTTCGGCCTTTTTTGGGGCACTTCCTGTGGACGAAAACGCGCATATTTTGGATCATTTTATCGGCATCCCCTACGCTACTCAGATCCAAAACCCCAGATCTGGGCGGGGCTCTGGGCCTCTATAGCGCCCCCTAACGCCTTGAAAATTTTGCCTTTTTTCGAAGGCTCCTGGTTGCCATATAGTTTGTAGTACTGGCATGCCATTTGGTAGACATATGTATCTCACTAAGCCGGACAAAAATGTAATGCCAATGCATTAGCCACGCCCAACAGGAAGTGAGGTAATTTCACTTTTGTGCGAAATGCATGGCCACGAAGATGGCGCAACTCCTCCTAGACCGTTCATAGGAATGTCACCAAAATTGATACACATCATCTACAGACATGGCTGACAAAAGTTACTAAATACGTTTCACGTCGGATAAACCGTTCAGAAGTTATACGTCAATCAATTTTCACTTCAAAATTTTACATGCTTAAAAATTCATAACAAATCTTCTAATTGCTCAAAACTGCTCATACTTCACACGCAGATCACTCATGGGGCTTCTGACATGTTACCCAATTTCTGTCACATTTCGCCACTGGGGGCGCTATTTTTGGGCAAAAAATCCAATCTTTCCTCAAATTTGGTCAAACTTCACGGCCACCCTCTTACTACCTCCCATGTCGTGTATACCACATTTTGGGAATTTTCGTCCATGGGGGGCGCTGTTCTTGGCCGACGCATTTGCTCCAAAACGGGTTTTTGGTAAATAATTCCATAATGCTTTTCCTTCACACCACTACCTTGTGATAGAACGTTGCTGTTGTGGACACTTATTTTTCCAACTCATAATCGCTCATGTACAGCATTGCGCCACCTACTGACATGGGAAAAACCAAAAAATTTATTCTTCAAAAATCTATATTTCATCTTCTACTTACTCAATTGTCATCAAACTTCATACGCAAACTCTTCATAGCTCACCTGACATATACGGCAAATTTTGTGCACTTTCGCCCCTGGGGGTGCTGGTTATGGCAGAAATGATATTGCAGCTTCTGATTTGTCAAACTTGGCAAGCAAACTCTTTCCAAGACCCTTATTGGGGCGCTTGCCATGGTCGACAACGCACGAAATTTGGCTCCTTTTTCTTAGACTGCCACCGCTACTGAGAACCAAAAGCCCAGATCCAGGCGGGCCTCAGGGCCTCTATAGCGCCCCCTAACTCGTTGTGATTTTGGCCTCCCGCGTTAAGGTGCCTGGTTGCCATGTAGTTTGTAGTAGTGGCATGCCATTTGGTACGCATATGTATCTCACTAAGCCGGACAAAAATGTATTGCCAATGCATTAGCCACGCCCAACAGGAAGTGAGGTAATTTCACTTTTGTGCGGGATGCATGGCCACGAAGAGGGCGCAACTCCTCCTGGACCGTTCATAGGAATGTCACCAAAAATGATACATATCATCTACAGACAGGTCTGACAAAAGCTACTAAATACGTTTCACGTCGGATAAACCGTTCAGAAGTTATACGTCAATCAATTTTCTCTTCAAAATTTTACATGCTTAAAAATTCATAACAAATCTTCTAATTGCTCAAAACTGCTCATACTTCACACGCACATCACGCATTGGGCTTCTGACATGTTACCCAATTTCTGTGATATTTCGCCACTGGGGGCGCTATTTTTGGGCAAAATTTCCAGTCTTTCCTCATATTTGATCAAACTTCACGGCCACCCTCTTACTACCTCCCATGTCATGTATACCACATTTTGGGAATTTTCATCCATGGGGGGCGCTGTTTTTGGCCAACGCAGTTTCTAAAAAAAAAGGGTTTTTGGTAAATATTTCCATAATGCTTTTCCTTCACACCACTACCTTGTGATAGTACGTTGCTGTTGTAGACACTTATTTTTCCGTCTCATAATCGCTCATGTACAGCATAGCGCCACCTACTGACATGGGACAAACCAACAAATTTATTCTTCAAAAATCTATATCTCATCTTCTATTTACTCAATTGTCATCCAACTTCATACGCAAACTCTTCGTAGCTCACCTCACATTTACGCCAAATTTTGTGCACTTTCGCCCCTGGGGGTGCTGGTTATGGCAGAAATGGTATTGCAGCTTCTGATTTGTCAAGCTTGGCAAGCAAACTCTTTACAAGACCCTTTTTGGGGCGCTTGCCATGGTCGACTACGCTCGACATTTTGCCCCTTTTTCTTGGACTGCCACCACTACTGAGAACCATTATTATTAGGCCCCGAGCACCGTACAGTGCGAGACCCTATTGTTGCCATGTGTCCAATTCTGTGCTTTGTCGCCATTGTGGGTGTAATGTCTCTTGCCGAAGAAGCTGTGGAAGGTTTTTCATGGGGACGCATGCCCCCGCCCCCCTTGGCCGCTGGCGCGAGGGCCCGTCGAGGCCGCTTGCGGCTTTAATTAGGGCCCGAGCCCTATAGGGCGAAGGCCCTATTGATCTTGTTCGGTTTTTTATTATTATTATTATTATTATTCCTTAGTCGCGGTCGCTGTTCGGCCTTTTTTGGGGCACTTCCTGTGGACGAAAACGCGCATATTTTGGATCATTTTATCGGCATCCCCTACGCTACTCAGATCCAAAACCCCAGATCTGGGCGGGGCTCTGGGCCTCTATAGCGCCCCCCAACGCCTTGAAAATTTTGCCTTTTTTCGAAGGCTCCTGGTTGCCATATAGTTTGTCGTAGAGGAACGAAATTTGGTTCACATATGTATCTTACTGAGACGAACAAAAAACGTTCTATGAATGCATAGCCACGCCCAACAGGAAGTGAGGTAATTTTACTTTTGTGCGAAATGCATGGCCACGAAGACGGCGCAACTCCTCCTAGACCGTTCATGGGAATGTCACCAAAATTGATACACATCATCTACAGACATGGCTGACAAAAGTTACTAAATACGTTTCACGTAGGATAAAACGTTCAGAAGTTATACGTCAATCAATTTTCACTTCAAAATTTTACATGCTAAAAAATTCATAACAAATCTTCTAATTGCTCAAAACTGCTCATACTTCACACGCAAATCACTCATTGGGCTTCTGACATGTTACCCAATTTCCGTGATATTTCGCCACTGGGGGCGCTATTTTTGGGCAAAAAATCCAATCTTTCCTCAAATTTGGTCAAACTTCACGGCCACCCTCTTACTACCTCCCATGTCATGTATACCGCATTTTGGGAATTTTCGTCCATGGGGGGCGCTGTTTTTGGCCGACGCAATTGCTCCAAAACGGGTTTTTGGTAAATAATTCCATAATGCTTTTCCTTCACACCACTACCTTGTGATAGTGCGTTCCTGTTGTGGACACTTATTTTTCCAACTCATAATCGCTCATGTACAGCATAGCGCCACCTTCTGACATGGGAAAAACCAAAAAATTTATTCTTCAAAAATCTATATCTCATCTTCTATTTACTCAATTGTCATCAAACTTCATACGCAAACTCTTCATAGCTCACCTGACATGTCCGCCAAATTTTGTGCACTTTCACCCCTGGGGGTGCTGGTTATGGCGGAAATGATATTGCAGCTTCTGATTTGTCAAACTTGGCAAGCAAACTCTTTTCAAGACCCTTATTGGGGCGCTTGCCATGGTCGACAACGCACGAAATTTGGCTCCTTTTTCTTAGACTGCCACCGCTACTGAGAACCAAAAGCCCAGATCCAGCCGGGCCTCAGGGCCTCTATAGCGCCCCCTAACTCGTTGTGATTTTGGCCTCCCACTTTAAGGTGCCTGGTTGCCATGTAGTTTGTAGGAGTGGCGTGCCATTTGGTACGCATATGTATCTCACTAAGCCGGACAGAAATGTAATGCCAATGCATTAGCCACGCCCAACAGGAAGTGAGGTAATTTCACTTTTGTGCGAAATGCATGGCCACGAAGACGGCGCAACTCCTCCTAGACTGTTCATAGGAATGTCACCAAAATTGATAGACATCATCTACAGACATGGCTGACAAAAGTTACTAAATAAGTTTCGCGTAGCTTGAACCGCTCAGAAGTTATACGTCAATCAATTTTTAATGCAAAATTTTACATGCTTAAAAATTCATAACAAATCTTCTAATTGCTCAAAACTGCTCATACTTCACACGCAAATCCCTCATTGGGCTTCTGACATGTTCCCCATTTTCTGTGATATTTCGCCACTGGGGGCGCTATTTTTGGGCAAACAATCCAATCTTTCCTCAAATTTGGTCAAACTTCACGGCCACCCTCTTACTACCGCCCATGTCATGTATACCACATTTTGGGAATTTTCGTCCATGGGGGGCGCTGTTTTTGGCCGACGCAATTTCTCCAAAACGGGTTTTTGGTAAATAATTCCATAATGCTTTTCCTTCACACCACTACCTTGTGATAGTGCGTTGCTGTTGTAGACACTTATTTCTCCAACTCATAATCGCTCATGTACAGCATAGCGCCACCTTCTGACATGGGAAAAACCAAAAAATTTATTCTTCAAAAATCTTCCAGGTTGCCTAATAGGCCGCAAAACGTATTTTGCAGGAGGTACGAGTGCCCCCGCCCCCTTGGCCGCTGCCCGGCGAGGGCCCGTCAAGGCCGCTTGCGGCTTTAATTATTATTATTATTCCTTAGTCGCGGTCGCTGTTCGGCCTTTTTTGGGGCACTTCCTGTGGACGAAAACGCGCATATTTTGGATCATTTTATCGGCATCCCCTACGCTACTCAGATCCAAAACCCCAGATCTGGGCGGGGCTCTGGGCCTCTATAGCGCCCCCTAACGCCTTGAAAATTTTGCCTTTTTTCGAAGGCTCCTGGTTGCCATATAGTTTGTCGTAGAGGAACGCAATTTGGTTCACATATGTATCTTACTGACACGAACAAAAAAAGTTCTATGAATGCATAGCCACGCCCAACAGGAAGTGAGGTAATTTTACTTTTGTGCGAAATGCATGGCCACGAAGACGGCGCAACTCCTCCTAGACCGTTCACGGGAATGTCACCAAAATTGATACACATCATCTACAGACATGGCTGACAAAAGTTAATAAATACGTTTCACGTAGGATAAAACGTTCAGAAGTTATACGTCAATCAATTTTCACTTCAAAATTTTACATGCTAAAAAATTCATAACAAATCTTCTAATTGCTCAAAACTGCTCATACTTCACACGCAAATCACTCATTGGGCTTCTGACATGTTACCCAATTTCTGTGATATTTCGCCACTGGGGGCGCTATTTTTGGGCAAAAAATCCAATCTTTCCTCAAATTTGGTCAAACTTCACGGCCACCCTCTTACTACCTCCCATGTCATGTATACCGCATTTTGGGAATTTTCGTCCATGGGGGGCGCTGTTTTTGGCCGACGCAATTGCTCCAAAACGGGTTTTTGGTAAATAATTCCATAATGCTTTTCCTTCACACCACTACCTTGTGATAGTGCGTTCCTGTTGTAGACACTTATTTTTCCAACTCATAATCGCTCATGTACAGCATAGCGCCACCTTCTGACATGGGAAAAACCAAAAAATTTATTCTTCAAAAATCTATATCTCATCTTCTATTTACTCAATTGTCATCAAACTTCATACGCAAACTCTTCATAGCTCACCTGACATGTCCGCCAAATTTTGTGCACTTTCGCCCCTGGGGGTGCTGGTTATGGCGGAAATGATATTGCAGCTTCTGATTTGTCAAACTTGGCAAGCAAACTCTTTTCAAGACCCTTATTGGGGCGCTTGCCATGGTCGACAACGCACGAAATTTGGCTCCTTTTTCTTAGACTGCCACCGCTACTGAGAACCAAAAGCCCAGATCCAGCCGGGCCTCAGGGCCTCTATAGCGCCCCCAACTCGTTGTGATTTTGGCCTCCCGCTTTAAGGTGCCTGGTTGCCATGTAGTTTGTAGTAGTGGCATGCCATTTGGTACGCATATGTATCTCACTAAGCCGGACAAAAATGTAATGCCAATGCATTAGCCACGCCCAACAGGAAGTGAGGTAATTTCACTTTTGTGCGAAATGCATGGCCACGAAGACGGCGCAACTCCTCCTAGACTGTTCATAGGAATGTCACCAAAATTGATACACATCATCTACAGACATGGCTGACAAAAGTTACTAAATAAGTTTCACGTAGCTTAAACCGCTCAGAAGTTATACGTCAATCAATTTTTAATGCAAAATTTTACATGCTTAAAAATTCATAACAAATCTTCTAATTGCTCAAAACTGCTCATACTTCACACGCAAATCCCTCATTGGGCTTCTGACATGTTCCCCATTTTCTGTGATATTTCGCCACTGGGGGCGCTATTTTTGGGCAAACAATCCAATCTTTCCTCAAATTTGGTCAAACTTCACGGCCACCCTCTTACTACCGCCCATGTCATGTATACCACATTTTGGGAATTTTCGTCCATGGGGGGCGCTGTTTTTGGCCGACGCAATTTCTCCAAAACGGGTTTTTGGTAAATAACTCCATAATGCTTTTCCTTCACACCACTACCTTGTGATAGTGCGTTGCTGTTGTAGACACTTATTTCTCCAACTCATAATCGCTCATGTACAGCATAGCGCCACCTTCTGACATGGGAAAAACCAAAAAATTTATTCTTCAAAAATCTATCTCTCATCTTCTATTTACTCAATTGTCATCAAACTTCATACGCAAACTCTTCATAGCTCTCCTGACATATCCGCCAAATTTTGTGCACTTTCACCCCTGGGGGTGCTGGTTATGGCACAAATGATATTGCAGCTTCTGATTGGTCAAACTTGGCAAGCAGACTCTTTACAGTATTTCGCGGGGACGCATGCCCCCGCCCCCCCTGGCCGCTGGCGCGAGGGCCCGTCAAGGCCGCTTGCGGCTTTAATTTCTTTTGTTTTTCTTGGGTTACACTTGTCTTCATGCTATTGGCTAAGCGAATCATTGATGGCAAGTAGTTGATTGGTTGGCCTATATATATGAGTTTGTTTTCTTTCCACTTTGCTGAGTTCTCCTGTGAGCCACCTTGTGAGTACTTGTCCTGGGTTTTTCACTATAGCTGTTTGCTCCACTGTTCTGAACTGCCTTTCGACCACTGCCTCTGTTTTCTAAGAAGATTATTGTTTTGCTTTTGACTTTCTCGAGTGGATATTAATTTTGAACTCTGACTTATTTTTTGGACACTTAGAAGCCTGTGGTTTTTTTTTTTTTTCTGTTGGATTTTGTAACCTGGGACTTGATCTCTAGTTTCCTTGGACTGCTGATAAGTGATTTACTGTTTTGCCATGTTTGGGTTTTCTCTTTTTTAATGACTGACCTTTTTGGATCTGGAGTATACATGCTAAAGATTTGATTTTTGATCTGGTGCTCTCAGTAAAGACTTCCTTTTTGAAAACGCTAATTCTCTGCATCTCTGTCCTGAATCTCTGTCTCATTCTGAGGGTGGCCTTGAGGTTTAAGATGTTCAATCCCCATCTCAACCAAAACCCTGACATCATGTGACCTTATCGACTGGATTTAGCAACTACTAATGCCTTCAGCAACGACAGAATGATTGCCTTTAGCAGCTACTAATGCCTATATCGGGGACATGAATTGCAAAGATGCTTTTCATCCTGTTGCTCTTTAGACTCCTTCTTACAAGTGATTTCCGGAAAACCACACACAGACAACGTTTGTTCCTTAAGAGAGTCTCTCAATTCTCTCTTTAGGTCTAAAGGGCAACGTTATCAGGAAACCGACCCTTAACCAGATTACGACCGTCACTGAAGATAAATTTAACACTGTTCACCAGAACACAGACAATTTTAATCAGCTTTTACAGAATCCTTCTGATTAATACACATTGAAATTAAAGTTAAAATCATATCACTGACTAAAGCACCTGTTTCTAGATGGGAAACTATAATTAAGATTTAATTCTGGAAAGATTTCTAATTCTCAGCTCTTTCTGCTGCGACTGTGACGGCGTCGTGACCTTTGTGACGATCCTTCATACGCAACAGATGCAGGTTTGATCAGTACGACAGTAGATCTCAATCAGCTTATGTTCAGAGCAGATCTTCTCTTGGAGTTTTGCTGAGGCTGCAATTAATGTGTGTGGGTTTTTTTTTTTTTTTCCCAGGAAGAAACTTTCTGTCCAGGAAATGCCGAAGAGAACGTCACGATATTAATGAATCAGCAGCAAGAAAGATAAAGGTTTAGATGATAAAAAAAGGTACTAGGCTACGTAGGCAGAGAGCATGAAACAAGGCATTATAGTGTTAATACCAAAACCTGGTAAAGATAAAAGGACACTGGAAAATTATTGCCCAATCTCGCTTTTAAACAATGATCATAAACTGTTAACATACATCTATACCAATAGATTAAAAAAAGGACTTGGTTAAATAATTAGTGAAACACAGTCAGGGTTTATAAATCAAAGATCAATACATAACATAAGGTTAGTGCAAGACATCTTAGAATACAGTCACCTAATTGAGGACAAGAGCTTTATTTTATTTCTTGATCTTTACAAAGCTTTTGATAAACTTGAGCATCAGTTCCTTTTTAAAGTCTTGCATTTATGGGTTTGGTCCAAAATTTTGCAACATTATAGAATCCTTTTATGACAGTACAACCAGCATGGTAGCACTCCCAACAGGCACTACTCCTCACTTCTCCTTAAACCCAGGAGCTAAACAAGGGTGCAATATATCTCCGTTTCTCTTTATTATGGCAGCAGAAATGTTAGCAATCCTTATGAAAAACTCAGAAATAGATGAATATTTTCAGTGAACAGTTGATAAGAAGCCAGCTTGCTGATGACACCCCTATTTTTCTAAAAAGCCTAGAACATATCCCTGAAGTGTTTAAATGTGTTGATCTCTTCTCTGAAGCATCTGGTCTCACACTCAATCGTAGTAAATGTGAACTCATGGCTCTACATGATTGCAACCTTTTAGAAGCATATAACATTCCCATTAAGTCTTGTGTAAAATAATTTAGGAATTCACCAAACCAAAGACAGTGCCATGAGTGAAACATTAAATATTCATAATAAAATTCTTCAATGTAAATCAAAATTAAATTCATGGTTACAAAGAGACCTAACAATATTTGGAAGAACGTACTTAACTAAAATGGAATCCTTAGCAAGATGTATTTACCCTGCCTATTCTATGGCTATACCAGATAAAACCATCAAAACAATTAATCAACTAAACTTTAACTACATTTGGAAAAACCGAGCTCACTACATCAAAAAATCTGAAATTATAAAAGAATATAAAGAAGGTGGCGTACAAGCAATTGACTTCGAATGTCTCAATGCTGTCTTAAAAATAAAATGGTTAAAATCTTTTCTGCTAGATAGAAATAATATTTGGTTTTGTCTTTCCAGAGGTTTATTTGAAAAAATGGGAGGTATTGAGTTTGTCCTTAAATGTGATTTTAAAATAGAAAAACTACCAGTCAAGTTGGCGTCCTTTCACAAGCAGGTTCTGTTATGCTGTAAACTTATGTACAACCACAACTTTACACCACACCAAACACAGATTTGGAATAATAGATATGTTCTGTGTCATGGAAAATCTCTCTTTTTGCAACACTGGATGGATAAAGGTATTTGGTTAATATCTCACCTTATGGATAATCAGGGCAACTGGCTGTTATATGAGAACTTCTGCTCCATTCATAATATTACCTGCAAAAAAAGCTGAATTTAATAAAATATGCAGAGCAATTCCTCAACCAGTCAAAACAACTTGTACAAAACATTGATCCTGAGAGTTTGCCTCCTCCTAACTTTCCAATACTCTACATCATGGAACAAGACTTTCTTAACGAAGAGATACCAAACAAAATCCTACGTAATCATTTGAATAATAATCTGTACCCAATATGTTCAAATAGAAATTCCATCTTTCAGAAGTTCTCTGAAGTAGAGGTTAAAAAATGGAGGACCCAATATCTAAAATTTCCTGTAAGTCCAAAGGTGAGGGAAACGCATGTTAAGATTTTGAATGAGATTTATCCATCCAGCGGAATGCTAAGAGTGAGGTTCAATATTGACAGTATTGATAACAACTGTATTTTCTGTGAATCAGATATTGAAACTACGGACCATCTTTTCTTTCAATGTATTTACACAAAAACATTTTGGGAGGACTTTTTGGACTGGCTTTCTTCTAAAATCCAGCTACAGGACACACTTACCCTGGACAACATAACATTTGGGACGAGTCTGAAGGATTCAGAAGCACACTATGTTATAAATAATTTTCTATTGCTCTCGAAATATTTCATTCACTGCTCAAAATGGAAAAAAGTAAAGCCTATTTTCACTGTTCAAAAAACATCTTGTAGAAAATTCTCACTGCCTTAAAGTGGATGAAATGCAAAAAAGCAGTGTCACTCTTGAATGCATTTGATCATTTGAAAATATTTGAAGACCTCTAATGGTAATTATACAACTGTGTGAATGGGAGCGTTTTGTTTTACCTTTTGCTTTGAACATTTTTGTTCACTCATGCAAGATATTTGTATGCCTAAATGTTTGTATACCTGAACATTTGCAATAAAAAAAAATCAAAACAAAGAGTTTGAAAAAAGTAGGCAGTAATCGTCATTTCAACTCATTTGGAAAACAGTTTTCAAAATGGTGGCACTGACACCTGGCTGACGCTTCATGTTTCGAAGTCTTGCACAAGTCTCGTGAAGATCGCGTCGATAAGCGACGCCTGCCGTGGAACAAAACGAATTACATTCAACATGGCTAAAAACCGAATAGGCCGATAAGTATCCTATTTAATTGCGATTAGCTGCCAATACGAGTCACGATATAAGGTTCCTAAAACCAAAAACGTCATTGAATAACACGTTAATTAAGAAATAAAGCAAGTTTAAAAATGACTTCAGTTCTCCTTTAAATGGGTTTCTGTGGATCTTTGTGATTTGATTTATCTGTAAGAGAAGAGCAGGGAAGATTGCGAATCGAGTGGCTGTGGTTTGCTTTCGCCCGATACTAAACTGTGTATCGTCCGAGTGATCATTGCAAAGAAGCGTACAAAAAGCCTGAAACTGCCTCCTTACCCAGGAAAAAATGATACAGGATTTATCTTGTAGTGTCCTGATCCCCTGGGTCCTGTTGTTCAAAACATGGTTATCTTTTAACCAATGGTTCAATCACTATTTAACATGATGTTAAATATAACCTGCTGTTGGGGCGGCACGGTGGTGTAGTGGTTAGCGCTGTTGCCTCACAGCAAGAAGGTCCGGGTTTGAGCCCCGTGGCCGGCGAGGGCCTTTCTGTGTGGAGTTTGCATGTTCTTCCTGTGTCTGCGTGGGTTTCCTCCGGGTGCTCCGGTTTCCCCCACAGTCCAAAGATATGCAGGTTAGGTTAACTGGTGACTCTAACTTGACCGTAGGTGTGAATGTGAGTGTGAATGGTTGTCTGTGTCTATGTGTCAGCCCTGTGATGACCTGGCAACTTGTCCAGGGTGTACCCCGCCTTTCGCCTGTAGTCAGCTGGGATAGGCTCCAGCTTGCCTGCGACCCTGTAGAAGGATAAATTGGCTAGAGATAATGAGAATGAGAGATAACCTGCTGTTAAACTGTTGTTCAAAACTCCGTTAAAGTTAACGCACCTCCCAGCCTCCGTTATCTTTTACCCAAGTGGTTACGTGGTTTGCTCAAAAGGCAAACACGCATGTTCCCAATTGTTAATGCGCGCCGTCCAAAACAATTCAGACGAGGACCAAACGAGCTACTTTGATACAATGAGGCAGAGCTTCGACATCGGTACCAATTTGGTAGAGAATCTCTCTGTGTTATATTTGATTTGTTTCAAGAAGATTTGGAACGCCCAACGTGAAGAAGCCATGCATTGTCCATTGAGGTGCTCATTGCCCTTAGATTTTATGCAAGCAGCAGTTTTTTTTTTCCCCCCAAGTCAGGAGACTTGGTGGGCGTGGCATTGTGGGATTGATTTTGACATGGTGTGACATTCGTTAGGGCTAAACCAATTGGTTTGCTAATGGTCTGGTTCAATTAGCTTCAACAAATGATTTTTTAACTAACAGTAAGTTAAAATTTTAATGGAAATAACTATATTTTGAACAACTGAACCCAGATCTTTAACCGAGCTGCATATAAAAAGTTGTACGCCTCCATGATCTTCCAGGTTTTCATTTATTTGTCTGTCTTGAATAATGTCTGTAGCACCAGGTAGTTTGAGATGTCAGGGAACTCAACTCATCACTCACTCGTGCCCATTACGCCGGGTAGCATGTAGGGCAGTAATGTGATCCCTCCACTTCTGCCGGTCTTTTGCCATGACTGAAATGCTGCTCCAGGTCTTTCTCATCTGCTGCATTTCTTTCTCCACCGTCCGCCGCCATGTGATCTTCGGACGACCCCTCCTTTGCTTTCCCTCTGGTGTTCAGTGTAAGGCAGTCTTGACGATGGAGGCTTCTTGGCGGATGACATAGCCAATCCACCTCCAGTGTCTCCTCATTAGGATGGTAGCCAAGGATTTGGCTCCACACCTTTCAAGCAGGTCCTTGTTTGAAATGGTTTTGGGCCAGAAGATGTGTAGAATTTGGCGGAGGCTCTTGGTGTGAAACGTGGAAAGCTTTGTTAAATCGTTCTCAGTCAGCCTCCAGCATTCTGAACCATATACGTAGGAGAGTTGAGGACACAGCTGTGGTAGAGTCTCAGCTTGGAGTAAGTGCTGTAGGTGGAGGAGCACCATACTTTGCTCATCATGTTAACAAGGAGTTCAACTGATGGATAATTTTCCAACTCGTATGAAAAATCCTTCTTTACGAGCCTTAAAGGATCTAATCCCATTGCAAAGATGAACTTTCTGAAGGTGTCTTGACCATGCATTGGCCTCTACTGTAAACTGTGAAAATAGTCGGAGATGGTTTTACTATCTTTTTTTTTTTTTTGCATAATGGCAGCCAAATTGGTTTCTCTGACCACCATAGCACAAGACCTTCCTCTTCTTACGGTACATCTGTGTGTGCGTTCTAGCCGCACTGCAGCGTGTGTTCCCTCCATCAGAGCTGGCTGCCTTCATGTCTCTGCTCAGGCGTGATAAAGAACAGCAGCTGAACGAGCTCACCATGATCGTCACTGGGATTCGCCTCTTCAACAAGGACAGCGGGAAAGGAGGAGAGAGCATCGAGGACCGTGAGTGCATCTCACCTCGCGTTCTGATTAACCCTCGCCATCGTGATTCATTTTATAACAGCAGCTCTGACAGTCATGCAGATTTACGTTAACGCACTCGTTTTGGTACATTAACATTCTGTTAAATAACAAGACGCTCCACGTAAACCGAATTGAAAATCACCGAATGATTCTTGAAGGTAAGGAGATGTTTATTTAACTTATCTTCAGGACAGAAGAGTTTACGATGATGTTTTTTGACGTTCATTAACTGCAGAGGCAGGAATGTGAGTGAGAACGGGAACTCACTTGTTTCCCACAAGTTCAAAAATGTAAATAGAAATGGATAGAAAGTATGGCGAATTGTTCTGTAAGACATTTATTGATGTAATCGTCAATAAATTGCTGTGGTGTAAGACAGAAGGGAGCAGTCAGGGCCTTCTCGGCGTTCAGAGAAGCCCAAACGTATCAGCATTTCAAATGTTATGTTTAATTTCTTTCATAAGTTCATTATAATTATTCTCTCTTAATTCTAATTCAGCCTCATTTTCTATCAAATTTGCTTCAGAAGTGAAAGGGTTACTGTCCTGAAAACATTAAAATCGAGTTCTCCAATGAGTGTGTTTTGTTTGTTGTGTCTAGGCTGAGAAGAGTTCAGAGTTGCTCACTCATTGGTTAGGACTTCATTACCAGGACAGAAGGCCATGGCAGTGTATGTTTATGTAGGAAGCGACAGATTAATTAATTAATTAACCAATCAGATTTTGATTTATAGTTGGAGGGACTAAAAATTTATCACCCTCACCCTTCCCGAAGGCCAACGCGAGCTTAACTGTGAGTCGGCGCAGCAGTGAAGTCACCTTCCAGCCAGTGTAGCGTTCATCAGTAGTGTTAGTGAATGCTAATAAAGCAGTCAAGCCAGTGCTATCTATCGAGAGCTACAGGCTAACAACCGAGAAACTACAATTTCTGTCTCCAGACTCTTCTTCCACGCTGCACGCTCGCTACAGTATTTTTCACTCAGACTTAAGTGTAATTTACTTTGTTACTTTTAAAATCAACATCGACAGCTACACACAACGGAGCGACCTGGCAGCCTGCCACTAATCCCTTATAAAATCCTTTGCCCTGTTGCTTTTTTGGTGTGTTTGGTTAAGTTTTGGCTGAGCTCAAGTCCCATGTCTAATAGTAATAGTTTGCCGCTGGTCTAAGAGGAACTTGGTCAGGTTTATGCATTTTTGTGACACACTGTACATTTATAATTACTGTAGGATTTAATTTAATTATTGTAACAAATGTTCAGAAATCCACACATATTGACAGAATACAGGCTTGTAAGAAACTATACATGTTTAAAGAGCAAGGTTTTTTTTGAAGTAATCGTGGTAATGTCTTCTGTGTTACATTGTTGATGTGCAATCCTGGTCGTCGTGGCTCTCTCGTGAAGTGCTGGCCGTCCTGAACGAGGCTCTTCCTGCTGCCAGCACAGACATAGAGCGTGAACTGGAAAGGACGCAATGTTTGGCTTGGCGCAACACCACTTTGCTAGAGAGATGCTCTGAATCCGACACTGATGCCGAGCTAAACACGGACCTGCTCACACAGGCCCTGTACAACGTACGCCAACATGAAGCCTTCCTCAAAATCATACTGGTGAGTTACAGCGACGTCTAAATGTTTGAGCCAACTATTAGAATAAAAGTTATTGGAAAACATTTAAATTTATTATTTTGTTCTTATTATGGCTAACTTTCGCTGATAATCATTAAGAGTAAAAGTCACGTAACATAATAAAACGTAGTTCGTTTGTCTCTGCCAGGCAGATGTGATCACATGTGCAAAGCAAGTGGAGGCTCTTCACACTGACCTCATATCGAGGATGAAGGTGCTGAAGGCCACAGTTCATGCCAAAACTGCCATACCAACCTCCCAAGTGTTCGTAAGTGTTCCCTTGCTCTATGGAAAACTCTTTGCTAGCATCATTTTCAGTCTGATCATTTTAAATCCCTCCCATTAGCCTCATTTCACGGTGTTGGCCAGGCTGTGGGCAGGGTTCAGGATGAGACGGTCTTGTTGAACATGCTCTGGAGCATGGCACTCGGCCTGAGGCCGTTCCTCTCGGCTCATTCGCAACTTCTCGAACGTTCAGTTGGATCAGATGCTCCACGGTGAAACCGTCAAATCTGACGCAGAGAGAGCTGCTGAGAGCTCTGGTACATTCTGGTACAAGCTTTTTATTCATTACAGAACAGCATCTTGTCAGTGGGCAGCTTGTTGTGTCCAAGAAGTGTAGCGTAAACTCCTCTGGCCTGAAGACATCGGAAAAAACTTGAGCATTACGTCTTTGAGCGAGCGCATTTCATTTCTACATTATCACTCATCATGTGTAGTGTAGCGTTCATTTTCTCTTTTGCAGAGGAGTGGCTTGATCCAGAGGAGATGAAATCGTTCGAGTGGATTCTGCCCGAGACCACGGCGAACTTTGAGCAGCTCTTCCTGCAGTACAGGGGTGTGTGTGGATACACTCTTCTCGAGAAGAACAGCTTCTTGCGCCCAGGTTCATAGTGAAGCTTTTCTTTCTCCAGTTTTACACTCTGCTTTTTTTAGAGTCAGAATATTAAAGAGCGTTCGTGCAACTAGACAGTGTTTAGACCACGACGTATTCAGCTCCCCAAAAGAAACAAATTTGTGATGTAAAGTGACACTACAGCATTAAAACACTGAAAGTGAAACATCTCTGGCTGAAGCTCCTCATTCTTCAGTCATTAATTCGACCTACTTTGTTTCCATATTTGCTTTTGGTGTTCGATGAAATCTTTTTCCGGGAAGGCCTTCCTTATTTCAGCAAGACCGCTTTCTGCACATATTAAAACTGCATGGCTCTGTAGGAAAAGAGTCCAGGTGCTAAACTGGCCTGCTGCAGTCCAGGTCTGTCTCCCACATAAAACAGTTGGCGCATTATGAAGCGCAAAATACGACAAAGGAGACTCCGAACTCTTGAGCAACTGAAATTGTATGTCAGGCAAGAATGGGACAACGTTTCTCTTTCAAAACTACAGCAGTTGGTCTCCTCAGTTCCCAAACATTTATAGAGTTTTGTTAAAAGTAGAGGTGATACACAGCAACACAGTGGTAAACACGCCCTTGTCCCAACTTTTTTGAAACGTGTTGCTGACATCAAATTCAAAATGAGCATAGATTTTTCAAAAAACAATAAAATTTCTCAGTTTCAGCATTTGATATGTTGTCTTTGTATTCTTTTCAATGAAATACACGGTTTCCATGATTTCCAAATTTTCATTTTGTTTTTACTTGTTTTACAGTGTCCCAACTTTTTTGGAATTAGGGTTGTAATTAAACAGACTTTTAAATATAATTAATAAAGGACACACTTTAAGGCAGATGTCCATATTTCTGAAGCTCCGTCTGCTGCTGTTCCTTTCCAAAGGCAATCCGAACATCGGCATCCTGAAGCACAGGGAGAAATATTACAGCTTCAGCTCCAAGCAGGCCGCGTATCAGTTCGCCTCAAACGCAGACGAGTACATCGAACTGACCGTGGAAAGAGCAAAGAGATCTCCGGAGCTGATCCAGCTGCTCGAGCTTCATCAGCAGTTTGCCATCGTCACTCCATACTCTCAGGTATCATGGACGTGTGACTTACTTGCGTCTTCTCCTTCGCATCCTTGACCTACTTGCTGATCTCCACCACAAACTCCATTCCCCATGAACACTCAGCCTACAAATATGGCTGATCCAGCACCTACATACTGATCCAACACAGTCACTGCGTATGAAGACTCCACACACACTCTGCACATTAAAACCACTCAACTGCAATCGCATCCTTGTCCATCCCATCTGTGAGCCTGAGAGTGACAGGAAAATAATCAACAACAATGCGGTGAGCCAATGCAAAGCAGCGTTTCTTAGAAAGTTTGTCTTCACAGACACAGTCAGGTGAGAAATTGTTGGTGAAACCCATCACCAAAAGTGAAAGCAGCACACAGACGGACACACACCTGCTGGAGAGCAACATCGTCAGATCTTACGAGTGGAACGAGTGGGAGCTGAGACGGAAAGCCATCAAACTGGTAAGCAGCTCCACCTGAAATACACTGGCATGATTAGATTACACTCAAGCTGTCCTAAAAGCCCCGAAATAAGTTTAACACTTTATTTTGTTGAATGCACTCCAAGGCAAACCTGCGCCATAAGGTAACCGACTCGACGCAGATTGACCTGAGCCACATGAGGAGACACAACACCACGCAGACGTTCTTTCCAAAAGAAGCCGCCTGCCAGACGAAGAGAGACGGACAGCGTAACGTACTGAGACCTCAAGTCTACCTGGCTGGGCTGAGAGGAGGACCAACCACTCCCATGACCAAACTCGATTTAACTCCAGATGTGCATGAATAGTTAATTTGTTTGTTTGTTAGTTAGACCTAGTATTGAATGTTTGTATTGAATTGTTGCATTCTGGTTTCTGATTGGCCAGAAAATACCGATTAATTTTCTCTGAAAGTTTTGCAGGTGTATATTAATGCACTCGTTCGAATTTATGGTTTTCATAGTACCAGCTCGTTCACAGGGATTTCTACGACAGACGCTTGACGTAAACTGATTTTAAAAATCATTTATACGGTGATGTTTTTGTAACTGAAGGGAGATGTTCATTTAGCATTTCTGGAAGGAGTCTCCAGTGTAACAGTCAGAGGTGAAGTTTTGTGACACCTTCAGGACAGAGGAGTTTACGCTTCGCAGTTTCTTGGTTACAACATGATTTTTTTTTTGTCTTATTAACTTTAAGAGAAGGATAATAGACAGGCTGGTGAGGGAACGACTGTTAATGTAACTATAAATGGATAAAAAACTATGATGTGAAATTTGTAATTGTTGGCAAATTGCTGTGGTAAAAGAGGAATTGTGGGAGATGATACTTTGGTACCGAATATCAGTCAAAGCAGCGCGCACACAATTATGAAAATGATCTTATTGGCTCTAATAATATTAAATATTATTATACATACAGGAGACTTTTCCGATGGAATAAAAACGTGTGTTCTATTCCCTTCTAGGGGGTTTCATTCATTCGGTTTGGTAGCATGCAATATTGTTAGCATATCGCTTATCCTACGTGTATTATGTCACTCCACCCAATGGAGAATGAGCGTTGAATATGGTTTACGATATTGCATGGCTGTCAAGGCAACATGACGTCACACGTCGGAGACGTAAAACTTCCGCATGAGCGAGCGAGCAACTGACAATTTATGAACAAACATAGCTTCTACGATTGCTTCGTTTAATACAGAAGATTTTGAGAGAATTTTGAAAGAGAAAGACGCGTTGAACACCTGGAAGGAATGCATTATAATAATAATATTGACTGGCTTTTTTTTTGTGGTCACTGTAAAAAATGTCCGTAGAATTAACAGTGAATTTATGTAAAATCATGACATAAAAAATTGTAAATACAAAAACAATGAAGCAGTGTGTAATTTACATCAATATACTGTAAAACTCCTAACCAAATACCACTGTAAATTTAACAGTAAGAATATGTTGAATTGATATTTTTTTTGTAGAATTTACAAATTGTTGTAGTTTAAACACAGACAAACTGTAATACTAAAACAGAATGTGATAGTTAAAATTACATCATTGGCCTATTAAAAAAATGGCCACTGTTGTGGCTCAGTCGCCTAAGGCGCCATACCATGAATCTGGGGAACCGGGTTCAATTCCGACCCAAGGTCATTTCCTGTCTCTACACTGTCCTATCCAATAAACGTGAAAAAAGCCCCCCCAAAAAATATCTGTCTAGTAGATCATTGCTTGTAACCATTTCAAATCATTATTTATTGTACAATGAATATCCGTAAAATTAACAGTTATGTATTGATTATTGTACATTGAATACCTGTAAAATTTAAATTGATCATTAATTGTACATGGAATCCCAGTGAAATGTACAAGTTATTCTGTAATGTTATTTACATTTCACTGTATTTTTAACAGGATTATTCTGGCAACCACAGCTGCCAGTGTTTTTCCGTAAAAACAACGGATTTTTTTTTTTACAGTGTAACAGATATATTCCATTCAGCTACTCGTCTTTGACTCATTCATTATCATGCTAGCTGAATGGAATATATCTGATATACCACTCAATGCCAGACAATATTATTTAATTATCCTGAGGAATAACACAGCAGACTGTGAGGTTACACAAAAATAATCCACACCAGCATGGATTTACCACTTTACCATCTTTGATTTATTAAAAAGTAGCAGGTGTATAAAATGAGATTGAAGCTTCTGCACACACACACTGTCACACAGCCACACCCCTTTGGCAGTCTGCACTCCTACTCTTTTTAAAGCTCCACCCACTCTGGCTCTGTGATATCGTATCTCACAGTGCAGCAGGACGCTCATTTCAGAGCACACAATTCCGATCTCTACTGTATGTGTCGCTCTCTGGAAAAATGGCTGAGGCCAGTATTTCAGTAGCTCAGGACCAGTTCATGTGTCCAGTGTGTCTGGATCTCCTGAAGGATCCGGTGACTATCTCCTGTGGTCACAGTTTCTGTAAGGTGTGTATTAATGGCTGCTGGGATCAGGAGGATCAGAAGGGTGTCTACAGCTGTCCTCAGTGCAGAGACACTTTCACTACAAGGCCTGTTCTACGCAGAAACAACATGCTGGATGAAGTGGTGGAGAAACTGAAGAAGACGACTGAAGTCTCATCCTGTTTTTGTGAACACAACACCGAGTCAGGTGCATCAGACAAAGAACAGGTGAGAAGGAGAAATGGTTTCAGACTGAATCCTTCGACATTTTGTTTCTAATCCTGCTTTACTCAGGTCATATGGTGTAAAAATTTCATGACTTCTATTGATTATAAATAATAAATATGTTCCATGTATCCTGTAGATGTGAACAGTTTTACAAGCACATACTGAGTACCTTTGACCTCACTCAGAGAGAGAGCCAGGATATGGATGATCTTTAACTTGAATTGCAGTTAATAATCTCCCACCTTTGACCTGTCTTTGAGTGAACACTTTACAGTTAGTAAAGTTAGTAATTAACTCAGGATGTAATATCATTTCATTCATTCTTGTCAGAGTGAGTTAAAGTTGCAGGAGGAGCAGATGAAATCCCAGCAGAGAATCCAGGAGAAGCAGAAGGTGGTGCAGGAGCTGAAACAGGCTGTGAACACTATAAAGGTGAGCAGTGAGCAGAGACAGAGCTGCTCCTAGAAACACACACAACATGGACAATGAGTCATTTACAGTCCCAGTAAGAGAGGGAATGATAAATTAGCTTTAAATCTCGTGTGTGTGTGTGTGTGTGTGCCCTAACAGCTCAGTGCACAGACAGCAGTGGAGGACAGTGAGAGGATCTTTACTGAGCTGATCAGCTCCATGGAGAAAAAGCGCTGGGAGGTGACGGAGCTGATCAGAGATCAGGAGAAGGCTGAACTGAGTCGAGCTGAACGACTCCTGGAGCAACTGGAGCAGGAGATTGCTGATCTTCAGAGGAGAGTCACTGAGCTGGAGCAGCTTTCACACACACACGATCACATCCATTTCCTCCAGGTAACACTCATTGTCTGATATCACTTGCACTGTGGTCTGAGAATATTCATCCATCTCGTACACCGCTCTGTTTCCAGTCTCTCAGTGTCTCTTCTGGACGTGGTGACTCATCCATCATTACTGTCCATCAACATGTTTCATTTGATGGAGTGAGGAATTATCTCTCAGAGATGAAAAAGCAATTCAACAAAATCCCTTCATATGGTGAGAGGAAGTAAAATGTTATAAATCCACGCATATACATAAAAAAAGATTTATTGTACTTATACAGTTCATCAGTCATATTAAGATCATTTATTTTGCCAATATTCATAAATTCAAACATCGTGTCTCCTAAAATCACACTCTGATCATTGTATATTATTCCACCTCCATTTTCTCTCCGTCACAGCAATTTGGATGAATTTACCTTCAGAGCTGAAGACTCGAGAAGATTTTCTACAATGTATGTATGCATCTCTCTCTCTCTCTCTCTCTCTCTCTCTCACACACACACACACACACACACACACACACACACACTCAGTGCTGCCAGATCATTAAGAACATATGTTGTTTTTGGAGACGTTTCCTTCCACAATAAAGAGAAGTGAAGAATGGAGGTGTCATGTTGAGTGTCGCTGACAGCACAGCGCTGGTGAAGTTCGATATGTTTGATCCATGAATGTATATGAAGGTTAATAACATTCTAGTCATTTTCTTTCCTGAAGTTTATACAAGAAGCAAGTCAAGTTTATTTGTATTGTACTTTTAACAACAGACATTGCCACAAAGCAGCTTTACAGAAAATTAAAGACTTTGACCATGAGCTAATCCATCCATCCATTATCTGTAGCCGCTTATCCTGTGCAGGGTCGTGGGCAAGCTGGGGCCTGGCTGGGTACACCCTGGACAATTCGCCAGATCATTGCAGGGCTAACACATAGAGACAAACAACCATTCACACTCACACCTATGGTCAATTTAGAGCCACCAATTAGCCTAACCTGCATGGAGCACCAAGAGAACATGCAAGCTCCACACATAAAGGCCCCCATCAGCCACTGGGCTTGAACCCAGAACCTTCTTACTGTGAGGCGAGAGTGCTGTACCACTGTGCCACCACATGAGCTAATTTTATCCCTAATTTATCCCCAATGAGCAAGCCTGTGGCGACGTTTGCAAGGAAAAACTCCCTCAGGCGACACGAGGAAGAAACCTTTCGAGGAACCAGACTCAAAAGGGAACCCACCCTCATTTGGGTGATAACTGATAGCATGATTATAAATAACTCTCTTCCATAACTGTGTCCTACAGAGCCACAAATTATAACTGTGTAACCAGGAACTTCATTATAGTTTTAACACGAAGTCTGTTTTGTTGAAGTTATAAACTGTTCATTGATGGAAACTTGAGTGCAAAACTGTTCAAGACAACTGCAGTCCTAAAGTTAGCAAGTCAACTGTAGTTCTCAGACATAAATATATTACTGTAAGTGTCCAGAGCATCTTCTAAGTATGACTTTCGACTGTCCATATGGGACCATCCTCCACAGGAGTGATGTGATGAGACTCCAGCCAGAAGTAGGGCATCAGGATGGATCAGGCAGGTCCGAGGAGCAGAAGAGGTCAGCATCACTGGTTTCTCAGGATTGACATGTAACTCAACAGAGACAGACAGAAGGAAGATATGAGAGAGAGAGAGAGAACAAAGGTTGTGAGGTATGCCTAGTGTCACCTTATGAATAAGAACAGTATATATTTTGCGCTGAGTGCAAGCAGGGACTCTGGCAACACTAAGTATGACAGCATATTTAAAAGGGAGAGCCAGAAGGTAACACAGGCATGAGGGAGCCCCGGGACATAAAGCAGCAGCCACTCCACCATCAACAAACCTGAGTGAGTGAGTGAGAGTGGGGGACTGACAACATCCATATATCCCAGTTTACCAAAACACTCTATGCCTGAGGACTCACCAGAGTTACTCCTTTACCGAATAAAAAACTATCTTGACTGAAAAGATATATTTTAGCCTAGACTTAAACACTGAGACTGTGTCTGAGTCCTGAACACTACTTGAAAGGTTGTTCTATAACTGTGGGGCTTTGTAAGAAAAGGCTCTGCCCCCTGATGTTGCCTTCACTATATGAGGTACCAACAAATAACCTGCATCTTTTGATCTAAGTAGGCATGGCGGGTCATAAAGGACCAGAAGTTCGTTCAGGTACTGTGGCGCAAGACCATTCAGTGCTTTAAAGGTCAATAGTAGGATTGTATAATCAATACGAAATTTGATTGGGAGCCAGCGCAGTGTGGATAAGACAGGGGTGATGTGGTCATATCTTCTAGTTCTAGTAAGGACCGTTGTTGCTGCATTTTGAACTAACTGGAGCTTGTTTATGCACTTATTGGAACATCCAGACAGTAAGGCATTACAGTCATCCAACCTGGAGGTAAGAAAAGCATGAACTAGTTTTTCTGCATCTTAGTGACATTAAATTTCTTATCTTGGCAATATTTCTGAGATGAAAGAAACCTATCTGGGTAATGTTATCATTATGAGTTTCAAATGAAAGACTGGAGTCGATGATCACACTGAGGTCTTTTACTGCTGCACATGAAGAAAAAAGCAGTGGACCTAAGACAGAACCTTGTGGAACACCAAACTTTACCTCAGCATGCATAGAAAAATCACCATATACATCAAGAAACTGATAGTGATCAGTTAAATAAGAGCTGAGTCAGGAGAGGGCCGTTCTCTTAACTCCCACAACATTTTCTAGTCTATCCAGGAAAATGGAATGATCAATAGTGTCAGAGTCTGCACTAAGGTCAAGCAACACAAGCAGCAAGACACAGTCCAGATCAGATGCCAACAACAGGTCATTTACTACTTTAACCAGTGCTGTCTCTGTGCTATGATGAGGTCTAAATCCTGACTGATACATTTCATGGTTGTTATTCCAATGTAAATATGAGCATAACTGCTGTGCCACAGCTTTTTCTAGGATCTTGGAGATAAAGGGGAGGTTTGATAATGGCCTTTCATTGGGCTGACAGGGGTCAAGGTCAGGTTTTTTAATCAGGGGTTTGATAACTGCAAGTTTAAAGGATTTGCGTATGTAGCCAATTCTAAGGGAAGAATTGATTATTTCTAGAAGAGCTTAAATTGCTTCTGGTATTATCTGTTTGAAGAGACATGTAGGTAAGGGATTAGTACACAAGAAGAAGATTTTGATGTGGAAATTAATGAAATTAATTTGATTTCTCGAAGAGGAGTTAAACATTCTAATTGCTGAGCTTATACAGTTATATTGTTAACGACTGGGTTATTTAAGTTGTCTGGGCTTAAATGAGTAGTTTGAATTTTTTTGTTGGATATTTTCAATTTTGTGATTGAAAAAAAATTATGACGTTGTTGCTGCTGCATATTGCAGGTGCATGTGTGTCTGTAGTGGTCTTTTTCTTAGTTAATTTTGCTACAGTATTAAAAAGGAATCTAGGATTATTTTGTTATCTTTGATTAGGGTGGAGAGATACATTGATCTTGCAGCACGAGGAGCTTTTCTATACTTCAGGAAGCTCTCCTTCCATGCTAATTTGAATATGACCAATTCTACAAGGAATATCATCTAATTGTGTAATCTCCTGCGCTCTCTCTCTCTCTGATATAATGTGTAAGAAACTGAGGGTGTGAGAGAGTGTCAATATGAGGCACTAATGAATTACTGGTTTAATTATGACTCATTGTACCCCAGTGTTTAATACACGATAAACTTTATTGCGCAACATCTCTTTTCTTTCAGATTTCTGTTATCTGACTCTGGATCCCAACACGGCACATGGTTCCCTCCGTCTGTGTGAGACGGACAGAGCGGTGAGACGCAGTTATAAAGAGAAGCTGTTCCCTTATCACCCTGAGAGGTTTACCTCCATCGCTCAGGTGTTGTGTAAGGAGAGTGTGTGTGGACGCAGTTACTGGGAGGTGGAAAGGAGCAGTGAGGGATGTGTGTACATCTCAGTCTCATATAAAGGGACCAATAAAAAAGAGCAGCCCAGACAGACCATATTTGGGTACAACGATCAGTCGTGGAGTCTGGTGTGTTCTCGGACTCCTCTTCATTTCTATCACAACAACATTAAGACCGAGTTCGGAGTTCCGTCACCTTCCAGAATAGGAGTGTATGTGGATCACAGTGCAGGAACTCTGTCCTTCTACAGCGTCTGTGACAGGATGAAGCTCCTCCACAGAGTCCACACCACATTCACTCAGCCTCTATACGCTGGGTTTACTCTGTGGGCTCCTGAATCTGTTGTCAGGTTTTCTGATCCACAATAATGGATCATTAATGTATAGTATCCTGTACTGAGTGCTGCGGAGTTCTGGTCTGAAGGTGTTGATTAATTCCCTATAACAGCAGCTCTGACAGTAGTGCAGCTGCAAATCATTAGTGTTTCTATAGTAACAGCTCGTGTGTGTTTCTCACAAGCATTCCACCTAAAATACTCTCTTACTGCCACTTGACATGAACATGGTGGTCTCTGAAAGACTATACAGGCATCTGCCCAGGAGGTTGTGCCAGTTTAAGGGCTTGAGCAGTTTTTCGTCTCTTGTGTCTCTCATCCTTTGATTTCCGTCGATTGGATTCAAAGGTCTCAACTCCATTGCAGACCACACGCCTCCAGAGCAGTCTATCAGTTGGTGCTGTAGCCCAATCAATAATCCCACACTCTTTAAAAGTTCTTTTTAGGGCATCCTTGTATCTCTTCTTAGGAGCACCAATGCTTCTCATTCCTGTGGATCGCTGACTGAAGAAAAGCTGTTTTGGAAGTTGTTTTGCATCCATTTTAACAACATGTCCATACCACCTCAGCCTATTTTGCTGAAGCATAGCCTCGATGCTTGTTAAGGAGGCTCTATCAAGAATTGCAGCATTGGTAACACGATCATACCATTGGGCGTTCATGATGGATCGTAGGCATCTTCAGTGAAATTTCTCAAGTTGTTTTACTTGATATTGGTACGTAGTCCATGTTTTTGACCCATACAGGAGCGTTGGTATTATAGTGGCATTATAGACTCTTATTTTAGTTTTCAACTCAAGTTCGTGATGATCAAAATCATGCTTACGTAGCTTGCCAAAAGCTGTTGCTCCAGCACTGATGTTGTTATTAATTTCATGGTCAAGGGAAATATCACCTGACACATAGCTGATGAGATATTTAAAGTGTGGGACTACCTTAAGAACAGTTCCATCCACAGAAATTTCAGGTTGGGTGGTGATTGGGATGGAGGTGTCAGAGGCAGGTCGACACACAACCTCTGTTTTAGTGCAGTTCAGTGATAGCCTGAGTCTTTTGTAGGCTTCTGCAAAGGCATCTGTGATTCTCTGCAAGCCAGCTTCTGAGTATGAACAGAGCGCAGCATCATCAGCATACTGAAGTTCCACAACTGAGGCTGTAGACACCTTACTTTTAGCTTGCAAATGATGTAGGTTGTACCATTGTATTGATAAACTATCTGTATTCCATGATAAGAAGAAGAAGAACTTTATTCATCACATGTACACTTGTGAAATTCCTCTCTGCATTTAACCCATCTGAAGTAGTGAATGCACACGTGAGCAATGAGCACAAACACGTACTCAGAGCAGTGGGCAGCCGTGCTACAGCAGCCAGGGAGCAGTTAGGGGTTAGGTGCCTCGCTCAAGAGCACCTCAGCCTAAGGGCACCCCATGTTAACCTAACGACATGCCTTTGGGCTCTGGTGGAAACCAGAGCACCTGGAGGAAACCCACGCAGACTCCACACAGAAAGGCCCCCGTCAGCCGCTGGGCTCAAACCCAGAACCTTCTTGCTGTGAGGCGACAGTCAAGTCAAGTCAAGTTTATTTGTATAGCGCTTTTAACAAACATTGTCGCAAAGCAGCTTTACAGAATTTGAACGACTTAAAACATGAGCTAATTGTATCCCTAATCTATCCCCAATGAGCAAGCCTGTGGCGACGGTGGCAAGGAAAAACTCCCTCAGACTACATGAGGAAGAAACCTCGAGAGGAACCAGACTCAAAAGGGAACCCATCCTCATTTGGGCAACAACAGACAGCATGACTATAATATTAACAGTTTTAACATGAGAACAGTTTCGTTGATGTTATAATTCTTCATTGATGGAAACTTGAGTGCAAAACTGTTCATGATAACTGCAGTCCTAAAGTTAGCAAGTCAACTTTAGTCCTCAGCCATAAAAGCATTACTGTAAGAATCCAGAGCGTCTTCCAGGTATAAGTCCAGTAACAGTGCTAACCACTACACCACCGTGCTGCCCAGATAATGCAGATTCAGCTTGGCTACATGCAGGACAGCACCTGTGAAGAGAGCAAACAATGCAGTGGCTACATAGCTTTGTATTACACTAACTTTCACAGGAAAAGGTTCCAGTTCTTCATCTTCACAGAGAACAGAAACAGTCATCCCATCATGGAGAAGACGAATCATTGTGATCAGTTTACCTGGGCACCAGGAATTCTCCAAAGAACCTCTCTATTCACTGAGAGCAAGAGATACTAAGAAATACTGAAGAACGTAGAACTCCAGCATCATGAAGCTGAGAAATTTATTGGACTTATTGTCTTTTTTTTTTAACAAGACTAAAAAGCTGCTGTTCCATTAAACCCAGTTACAGTAGTCATACTGTGCGTCAGCACAGCAGGGACCGAATAAACCATTCATCTCATCATGAATCAATATTGTTGATTATATTTATGATAAGACAAGTTTTCAGTCTGTTCTGATGAGTTCAGCAAAAATATTGAAAATGGTTCATTTCTTGCAGCGTCACGTGTCCATGAGCATCCTCTAGTGGTCAGAAATGATAAGACAAGTTTAAATTGCAGTCATTTAAATTTAATGAATAAATCACTCAATTTTTCATTTTCTGAAAATTTATAAAGAAATAAATGGCTAAAGTGAGATAAAGGAATTCTTTAAAGTGAATTTGATTTTATTGTCGCCTACACATGAATGTTAAATGGTAAATGTGGCCAGAGATTGATTTCTGTACTTCAATAGAAAGTATCATGTATGTCATTTATGTTCTTTTCCCGTTTTGTCCTTTCTTTCTGTCCATGAAGTGTATGCGGTGAAATCACATTTTAAAATCAGAACTCCAGATAGAATTCTATAATATGCGAATACAATCGAGTTGTTATTTGGAGGCTCAGTTTTACAGAGTAGCACCACATCACTGAAAAACAACAACAACAACAACAAAAAAAAAAAACCAGCAGCCTTTCAACATCAATTCTGTATCTTCACTAAAAGACACACAAGAGGATTTACAGCAGGACCGTGTCTTACTACAAGCACTAAAAACTACCACATTGTGTTCATTAAGGATGGAAATAAAGCAGAAATATTTCACTGTCATCTGCACTTCAGTGTCATTTGTTCTGCTGAAATATTTTCCTCATTCTGTCAGTTTGGAATTTAGTGAGGAGTGAAAATGAATCGAAATAAATGACTCTTTATTACCACAAGGGGAGTCAAAACCTGATTTGATTTATTTTGCATTGTTTATTGCTAATAGAAGTCCCACTTTCTCATGAACAGATTGTTGAGATGGAAATGAAATTGGTAGATGAATATGTTTGAGATCAGAGATCCTGAGTCGCCTCAGTCAGTCATTAGATGAGTCTTTGAGAAGTAGGAGAACACTGGAGAACCAGGAGGAAACCCACACTGACACGGGTCATTCTACCTTTGGGTCATTTTAACATTGTTAACAGACTGAAATGAATCTCCTGAAAGGCAGAAGAAAGAAATCTGCTAGTAGTGTTAACACAAGACTTGATCTAATCCCAGTCAGTGCAGGGTTCAAACCCCATCCACCAGAAATATCATTACAATCAAAGGGAAAGGCAGAGACGAGGCGAGATCATCAACAGGAGATCTATCCAGAATAAACACGGCTCACGACCGAGGAGATTTAGTAACACACTGGAAGGGTTCACAGTTACTGTAGGATCATTGTGCATTTTATAACAACAGACAGGAAATGAGTGGAGGAAGTGAAGTTATTCAAAATGTGTAAAGGCGCCCTCTGGTGGTCTGGAGGAGAAATGTCCAGGTTAAATATTACAGTGTTCATCCACGTTTCTTTTATTTTTATTTGTGAACAAACAGGTCTAAAATAATTTCACTTCAATGAGCTGTTACTATAGAAACAAGGACGTATTAGTGCAAGCCTATTAATATAAACCTGCACTACTGTCAGAGCTGCTGTTATAGAAAAATAATCAACAACTTCTGACCAATCAGAATAGTCAACTGGAACAGAATTTTTTTTTTTGTTTTATTTGATTGAAAATTAAAAGGATTTTTAAAAAATGTTTTCTAACAATCATGTTGAGAATCTAAATCAGGAGTCAGACCACAGACAGGTCCAGTTCACAGAGACAGATTTATCATCATTATTCACACACACAATACATGACAACATTAAAAGAGATGTTTTTTTGAGGAAAAAGTCAGTTGTAGGTTTACAGTGATTTTCACAAACACATATTTAAGACACTGTGGTTATTTCCCACAGATTAAATAATCTAAAAATATCCATCCAAAGTGGAGAAAAACCCCGTTGCGTATCAATACAGCGGCTTGCTGACATCCTGACCTCAGTATTAAAAGCTTCTGTCTGAAAATGAGCTCAGCACAGAAACTCCATCACTGGGGGAAACTTTATTCTCCTGTGCTCTTATCTTTTATTCTGCAAAGCTTTGATTGTAATATTTGAATAAAAATCCCAAACTCACAGATAAACCTGGATTTATAAGGTTCTATCTGCGGGCCAATCATCATCCAGGCTGAATATGGGATGAACACGACATCGGCATATTTTATAATTTAAATATTAAAATGAGTGTTTTTGTGCAGCTCGATTGTGTTCTAGTGAACCAGACGACTGAGCAACAACGTGCAGGAATTTTACAGAAAACACTACACACTTTTATTTTGGATCACACAATCTCACTGTAGAACCAGGAACCCAGAACCCAGCGTATAGAGTCTGAGTGAATGTGGTGTGGACTCTGTGGAGGAGCTTCATCGTGTCAGAGACGCTGTAGAAGGACAGAGTTCCTGCACTGTGATCCACATACACTCCTATTCTGGAGGGTGATGGAACTCTGAGATTAGTCTTAATGCTGTTGTGAAAGAAAGAGAGAGAAGAAGAAGAACACCACAGACTCCAGGACTGATTATTGAATCCAAACCGAAACTCATTACCCCATCCTTTCCTGCTGATGTCTTCATATGAGACTGATATGGACACACCATTACCGCTCCACTCCACCTCCCAGTAACAGCGTCCACACACACTCTCCTTACACAACACCTGCTGCCAGGAATCAAATCTCTCTGGATGATCAGAGTAACGCTGCTCTCTCTCACTCCATCTCACCGCTCTGTTCTTCTCAGACAGAATGAGGCGACGATGTGCCGTGTTGGGATCCAGAGTCAGATAACAGAAATCTAAAATAAAAGAGAAAAACAAACTGAACAATGTGAACATGAATATCCGCGCTGGGGGCGTGGTCACGAAAACAGCAGTTCGGTTGCAGTGAAAACTTTTCTCTGTAGAACCCTGTCACTCCCCCCTCCCCCCACTCTGGGCTCAAGAACACAACAAAAGGGCAATAATATAACAACAGCCAATCAGAATCCAGATACGACAACCAATCAGAATTCAGATACAACAACCAATCAGAATTCAGATACATTCAGTTGCCAAGTAAAATTGTAACCTGTCAAAGTTCTCGAGCCCTCGTGCTGTTTTACCGTTAGATCAATCACATATCAGCTTAAACTAGCATTCTAAACCTAGTTAAAGATCCCACAGAAGAGAGCGACTCCCCCTGCCAGCCTCATGGAACTGAATAAGTTGACTTAATTAAAAAGTTGACTGTTCTATGAAAGGGTGTGTTTGCATGATCATTATTATTTTACTAGTGGAATAAAATTGTCTTGAAAAGACGTCAACAATAATATCGTTTATCACAATAATTTCTGAGACAATATATCGTCCAACAAAATTTGTTATTGTGACAGGCCCAGAAGCGTGTGTGTGTGTGTGTGTGTGTGTGCTTTAGATGTACATTTCAGAAACTCTTCTCTGCTCTGTGGTTCTGGTCCTGAAATGATCTGAACTGCTGCAGCTGTGGAGAGAAAAATAGAAACATGAGTTTTGTAAAAGATGGAAAGAGTTTAAAGTGATCCAGTCAGTTTATTCATTTTAAATCAGTGTTTTAGTTCAAAGCGTCGGGTGAATAAAGTGTCTGCAGAAAAGAAAGCAGGAGCATCGCTAAGAAATAACACATCACTGTGTTTCTCCAGCAGGAACAGCTCCTCTTACCATGTGGAGGGATTTTGTTGAATTCCTCCTCACAGAATTCCTCGAGTCTCTTTTTCAGATCTGAGAGAGAATTCCTCACTCCATCAAATGAGAGATGTTGATGGACAGGGACGCTGGATGTGTGAAAATCTGGTCTGTGAAGTGGAGGAGAGCGACGTCCAGAAGCTAAAACCTACAGAAAGCAAATGAAATGTAAAACCCACTTGTGATGTCAGACAGGGACATTTATTGTTCCCTTAATGAGAGGTGTTTTAGAGAGTGTGTGAGGAACAGCTGGCTCTGTAGATCAGACAGTGAGTGTTACCTGGAGGAAATGGATGTGATCGTGTGTGTGTGAAAGCTGCTCCAGCTCAGTGACTCTCCTCTGAAGATCAGCAATCTCCTGCTCCAGTTGCTCCAGGAGTCGTTCAGCTCGACTCAGTTCAGCCTTCTCCTGATCTCTGATCAGCTCCGTCACCTCCCAGCGCTTTTTCTCCATGGAGCTGATCAGCTCAGTAAAGATCCTCTCACTGTCCTCCACTGCTGTCTGTGCACTGAGCTGTTAGGACACACACACACACACACACACACACGAGATTTAAAGCTCATCTATCATTCCCTCTCTTACTGGGACTGTAAATGACTCGTTGTCCATGTTGTGTGTGTTTCTAGGAGCAGCTCTGTCTCTGCTCACTGCTCACCTTTATAGTGTTCACAGCCTGTTTCAGCTCCTGCACCTTCTTCTGCTTCTCCTGGATTCTCTGCTGGGATTTCATCTGCTCCTCCTTTAACTCACTCTGAGGACAAATAAAATACATTCAGCTTTTTATACAGTATGAGCAAACTGGTTCCATATTAATGTCAGTTCAAAGTACATTCATGTTTCGCTCTGAAGGTTATGCACTCTGTGTGTGTGTGAGAGAGAGAGAGAGAGAGTGAGAGAGAGAGAGAAAAGTTCACTAACTGATCTGGGCTGGGTTTCCCGAAAGCCTCTTAAGGCCAAGAGAGTTTTAAATGACCTCTTAAGATCCATCATCAAGCTAACGTGGTTTTCCCGAACAACATAGTAGCACAAGTCGTCCTTTAGTTTGCTCGGAATTTACGAGAGACCCGGAGCACTCGTTCAAAACAAAGAGCGACTCGCTCGCTGCCGAATCCACAGAATGCGCATGCGGCTCTGAGGGACTCTCACAGTCAGCGGGGGAAACTGGGGTTGAATCTGCTGGTGGTGTTCAATTAGTTTTCTTCTACATTGCAAGAACATCGAGTTAATTATCAGAGGTGGACAGTAACGAAGTACATTTACTTGAGTTCTGTACTGAAGTACACTTTTTGAGTATCTGTACTTTACTTGAGTATTTTTTGGGGGGAACTTTAACTTCACTCCATTTGAAAGACAAATATCGTCCTTTTTACTCCACTACATTTCTATCAAGGTCCTCGTTAGTCATTACTATGAAGCAGCTTTGAAAGTGGATGTTTTTTTCTTTTCTAAAACGTGATTGGGTTTTCCGCAGGTGACACTGAGACAGTCTATCAGTAATCACTAGGGTCACGTCACGTCCATAGACTGGATAAAATCAAGATCAATGATTTCTCCGCAGCATTATTTAACACGATCAGTTGATGGCAGAATGGAAGGAGGCGGTTCTTCTGGGGAATGCACACACCCACGGTTCTATAGCTAGAGCCCATGATTCAGTTTTCTGAAAGGAATAAAGAGTCATTTTGCTTTAAATGTTTGCTTTGTTTGCCTAAAACGGAGCACATCACAGCCTACAAAAACTTGCCATCCCACCTGTGGAAGCATATTGAGTGATATAAACGTTTTATTAGCTTGCAGTGAAGTTGTCTGTGCATTTAGAGTTAGTGATAATGTTGAAATAGCTATGCAGTCTGATTAGTCAAATGATTTTCTGTGGATTTGCCCGCCAAGTTGCCATAGTCTTGTCCATGGCTAATGTTTACACACAGCTAGTTAACTTGGACACTGTTAGTTATGTCCAATACGATTGCCTTTAGCAGCTACTAATGCCTATATCAGGGATGCGAACTGCAAAGACCCACTTTGTCCTGTTGCTCTTTAGACTCCTTCTTATGAGTGAATTCCGGAAAACCACACACAGAGACAACGTTCATTCTTTAAGAGAGTCTCTCAACTCTCTCTTTAGGTCTAAAGGGCAACGTTATCAGGAAACCCACCCCTAACCAGATTACGACCATCACTGAAGATAAATTTAACACTCTGTTCACCAGAACACAGACAATTTTAATCAGCTTTTACAGAATCCTTCTGATTGAGACACACATTGAAATTAAAGTTCAAATCATATCACTGACTAAAGCACCTGTTTCTAGATGGGAAACTATAATTAAGATGATTTAATTCTGGAAAGATTTCTAGTTCTCACCTGTTTTTCAGCTCTTTCTGTTGCAACTGAAACAGCGTCATGGTTTTTATGTTTCTCCAACATGCACAAATAACAGATGCAGGTTTGATCAGTACGACAGTAGATCTCAATCAGCTT
The DNA here is from genome assembly GCF_027579695.1 of Neoarius graeffei. Taxonomy (NCBI): domain Eukaryota; kingdom Metazoa; phylum Chordata; class Actinopteri; order Siluriformes; family Ariidae; genus Neoarius; species Neoarius graeffei. Next base: position 10,112,207 of record NC_083570.1, read on the forward strand.
GTTATGTTCAGAGCAGATCTTCTCTTGGAGTTTTGCTGAGGCTTCAATTAATGTGTGTTTTTTCAAAGCAGGACGTTCAAGATGAGGTTTCAGATGAATTTCACAAAATGAAGTGAAACAAATCAGACAGGACTTGACGGCTTTGTGTTTTCTCCCGGTGCAGAAATCACACTCCACATCTCCAGGTCCAGCGTAACAGTGAGCAGGAGAAGCAGCTTGGACTTCAGTCTTCTTCAGTTTCTCCACCACTTCATCCAGCATGTTGTTTCTGCGTAGAACAGGCCTTGTCGTGAAAGTGTCTCTGCACTGAGGACAGCTGTAGACGCCCTTCTGATCCTCCTGATCCCAGCAGCCATTAATACACACCTTACAGAAACTGTGACCACAGAGGATAGCCACCGGATCCTTCAGGAGATCCAGACACACTGGACACATGAACTGGTCCTGAGCTACTGAAATACTGGCCTCAGCCATTTTCCTGAATCGCAACAAGAGAGAAAGAGAGATCAGTTTTGTTTTCTTTGAAATGACAAGTTACTTCCTGGTTCTGTGTGTGAAAGAGCAATAGAGGAAGAGGAGGAGCACAAACACAGAGAGATCATGAACACTCCTCTATTAACCATTTCATCTCCCTTCAGTGCAGAAATATAACTCATGTAGCCGCACTGATTAGGATTAATTTCATGAAATACTCACAGAATGGATCTTAATTTTCTGGACTTTTCCACCTACTGACACCTCAAGCACAACTTTCAGCCTTGTTGATAAATTTGTTGATTTGACAATTTATTGATTTCGCATTGTTTATGCAGATTTTGAAATTCACAAGGATTCAGTTCATAGGGGATTTGATCAGCACGAGTTGAATGATTTGGCACGTGATTTGGGCCTATCAAAAAAAGCTTCAGAAATCCTAGCATCAAGACTGAATGAGAAAAACTTACTTGAACAAGGAGTGAAGGTATCATACTTTCAAACCAAAGAAAGTACATTTCTGCAGTACTTTCGAAGTGATAGCGGCTTTGTGTTTTGCCATAACATTCCTGGTTTACTGAAGGAATTAGGGCTTTCAATCTACAATCCGAATGAATGGCGAATGTTTATTGATAGCTCAAAGCGGAGTTTGAAGTGTGTCTTTCTACACAATGGCAATTTATTCGGTGCAGTCCCTATTGGGCATTCTGTCTGTCTTTGTGAAGAACATGGAGATGTAAAGAGAGTCATTGAGTTATTGCAATATGACAAACACAATTGGATAATCTGTGTTGACCTTAAAATGGTGTGCTTCCTTCTTGGTCAGCAACATTGGTACACAAAGTATCCCTGCTTTCTCTGTATGTGGGATAGCAGAGCTCGAGAGAAGCATTGGGTTGAGACGAATTGGCCTCCAAGATCTGATCTTAAACCTGGAGATCCCAACATTCTACACTTGTTGACAGGAAGAAAATAATATTCCCACCTCGGAACATAAAACTAGGTCTCATGAAGCAATTTGTAGAAGCATTGCCAACTGATGGCGACTGTTTCAAGTACATCATCTTGCAATTTCCTGGACTGTCAATTGAAAAAATCAAGGCCGGTGTGTTTGATGGTCCACAAATTCGGCAGCTCATCAAAGATGAACAGTTCACCGGGACTATGTCAGACCTTGAGAAGAATGTTTGGTTATCATTCAAAGACGTCATCAAGAACTTTGTTGGAAATACACGTGCAAGTAATTACACAGAAATTGTTCAGAAACAATTGGAGCGCTACAAAGCACTTGGTTGCAACATGAGTATTAAACTACATTTTCTGCATTGCCATCTTGCCAGCTTTCTGGAAAATCTTGGTGCTGTTAGCGACGAGCAAGGTGAACGATTTCACCAAGATTTGAAGGTTATGGAAGAACGTTATCAGGGTAGATGGGATGTACATATGATGGCTGACTATTGTTGGAGCATCAAACGCAATAGTCCTCAAGTTGAACACTCCAGAAAGAGCTGTAAATTTTTACCTTAACTACTTGCACACAATTACAATTACAGTAACCATATCCTTTGTAAAAACATAAGTGTTAAATAAGCAGTGCAGTCATGCCTGTTTCTTTCATATTTCATTGTATGTCAATATTTGTAAATTTTTATGAAACAAGCACATATCTGTTAAGTACAGTATTTTTCATATTTTTTAAGAAAACGGGGCTCCTATAGTTCAAAACCTGACATGATAGAGAAAAACTGAGATCAGTTTTGGATTCCGCACCCAAAAATTAGTTAAAAACAGCTGTCAGACCTAACTCAACAAAAATTGTGTTCCCCAGTGTTACAATTGTTTCACTTGAACAGCTTTTTCCTCGTGACATCTTTAAACTGATCTTCATCCTTAAAGAGTGTTGCAGCTGTCAGGAAAGAAAACCATATTTTATTGATTTCGCATTGTTTATTGCGAAAATAAATCACAAAAGTGGATCTTTTTTTCAACATAATCTCCATTTCACTCAGTATGAGTGCTCCAGGCTTCACGAGTGCCAGAACCCTTCATGACCTGCTGTTTGTGGACACTAATCCACTTTGTGTTGGGTCACATCCCATCACCTCATCACAGATTAGTTTCCTGGAGCAGCATGCCTCATCCTCTTTTATTCCTTATATCATGATTTATCAAGAACATTATTCCTGGTCGATGAAGAATTCTTTCTCATGAACAGATTGTTGAGATGGAAATGAAGTTGGTAGGTGAATATGTTTGAGATCAGAGATCCTGAGTCGCCTTGATCAGTCATTAGATGTGTCTTTGAGAAGTAGGAGAACACTGGAGAACCAGGAGGAAACCCACACTGACACAGGTCATTTTACGTTTGGGTCATTTTAACATTGTTAACAGACTGAAATGAATCTCCTGAAAGGCAGAAGAAAGAAATCTGCTAGTAGTGTTAACACAAGACTTGATCTAATCCCAGTCAGTGCAGGGATCAAACCCCATCCACCAGAAATATCATTAAAATCAAAGGGAAAGGCAGAGACGAGGCAAGATCATCAACAGGACATCTATCCAGAATAAACACGGCTCACAACTGAGGAGATTTACGAACACACTGGAAGGGTTCACAGTAACTTCTTCTTTCTTGTGTTGAAAGGCAATCAGTGTCCTTATTGTTGCATTGCTGCCACCTTCTGGATCAATTCCCTGCACCATTATACAGTGTCTTGCAAAAGTATTCACCCCCTTGGTGTTTGTCCTGTTTTGTTGCATTACAAGCTGGAATTAAAATGGATGTTTTGCAGGGTTAGCACCATTTGATTTACAAAACATGCTGACCACTTAAAAGGTGAAAATTGTTGTTTTATTGTGACACAAACAATAATTAAGATAAAAAAGACAGAAATCTGGAGTGTGCATAAGAATTCACCCCCAAAGTCAATACTTTGTAGAGACGCCTTTTGCTGCAATTACAGCTGCAAGTCTCTTGGGGTATGTCTCTATTAGTTTAGCACAGCTAGCCACTGGGATTTTTACCCATTCCTCAAGGCAAAACTGCTCACACTCCTTCAAGTTAGATGGGTTGCATTGGTGTACAGCAATCTTCAAGTTATGCCACAGATTCTCAATTGGATTGAGGTTTAGGCTTTGATGAGGCCATTCCAAGATATTTAAATGTTTTCCTTTAAACCACTCCAGTGTAGCTTTAGCAGTATGTTTACTGTAGGATCGTTGTCCTGCTGGAATGTGAACTTTTGTCTCAGTCTCAAACCTCTGGCTGACTTAAACAGGTTTTCCTCCAGAATTGCCCTGTATTTAGTGCCATCCATCTTTCCTTCAGCCCTGACCAGCTTTCCTGTCCCTGCAGACAAAAAAGATCCCCACAGCATGATGCTGCCACCACCATGCTTCACTGTAAGAATGGTGTTCTCAGGGTGATGGGTTTGCGCGACACATGGCATTTCTCATGATGGCCAAAAAGATCAATTTTGGTCTCATCTGACCAGAGAATCTTCTTCCATGTGTTTGGGGAATCTACCACATGCTGTTGGGCAAACTCCAAACATGTTTTTTATTATTATTATTATTTTTCTGTAAGTAATGGCTTTTTTTCCTGGCCACTCTTCCATGAAGCGCCGCCCACTCTATGAAGTGTACAGCTTAAAGTGGTCCTATGGACAGATACTCCCATCTCCGCTGTGGATCTTTGCAGCTCTTTCAGTGTTATCGTTGGTGTCTTTGTTGCATCTCTGATAAATGCCCTCCTTTCCCGGTCTGTGAGTTTTGTTGGGCGGGGCCTTCTCTTGTCAGGTTTGTAGTGGTGCCATATTCTTTCCATTTTGCTATAATGGATTTAATGGTGCGCCGTGAGATATTCAATATTTGGGATATTTTTTTATAACCCAACCCTGATCTATACTGTACTTCTCCATAACTTTGTCTCTGACCTGTTTGGAGGCTCCTTGGTTTTCATGTTGTTTGTTTTGTCATGTTACAGAGTCAGGGTCCTTCCAGAACAGGTTGATTTATACAGACATCATGTGACAGATCATGTGACACTTTGATTGCACACAGGTGGCTCTTAATCAACTAATTATGTGACTTATGAAGTGAATTGGTTGGACCAGCTCTTATTTAGGTGGCTTCCTTCACACGGCTGTGGAAAGTAGGTCGAGTGGCCTGGGAGGGAAGAGGAGCTAGTCGGCTGCGGTTTTTGGCATAATCTGATTTGTGACTGGGTCTGGAGGGGATCATGGATGAGGGTAGTGGTGGGGGTGGAAATGAGGATGAGGCATTTAGAGAGTTGCTACTGAATCCCTGGATAAGGAAGGGGGGTAGTCACCAGCAGCAAGCGAAAAGGGCTTTTTCAGATGATGAGGAAGGAGAACGAACAGTGAGGTTGAGAGTGTGGCAGGAGGATGAGCTGAAAGTAGTGGTTGGTTTTAAAGAGGGCTGTGACATTGGTAAAGTTGGACTTGTTACATTGACTAATGGTTTGAAAAAGGTTTTGGGAGAAGTGGAGAGGGCGTATCCGATGAGGAATAGCAGGTTGCTCATTCAGTGCAAGAATAGGGCCCAAAGGGATAAGGCGCTGAATGTTCAGTCAATTTGCAAGCTGGATGTAAGTGAAGTAAGGGTGTTTGGAGAATGGAGAGCAAGAGGGGTGATATCTGGCATCCCCTTAGGGGAGAAGATGGAAGATCTCAAAAAGACAATTAAAGGTGGGACAGTGTTGAATGCAAAGAGACTACAGGCTATGCGGGATGGTGAAAAGAGGGATAGCACGTCTGTGCTATTGGAATTTAAGGAAACAGTACTGCCAGAAAGAATTATGGTGGGATACATGAGTTTCCGGGTGCGAGAGTATGTCCCTCCACCAGTGAGATGCTATAAGTGTCAACGATACGGGCACATAGCTAAAGTCTGTCATGGTAAGCAGCGATGTGGGAAGTGTGGAGGAGAACATGAATACGGACAATGCGGGGATAGCGATGTGAAGAAATGCTGCAACTGTGGGGGGGATCATACAGCCGCGTATGGAGGGTGTCCGGCAAGAAAACAGGCGGTAGTGATTCAGCAGGTTAGAACATCCAGGAATTTGTCGTACGCAGACGCGGTCAAAGCAGTTCAGAAAGAAAGCAGAGCGGGTAGTCAAAAGGCGCCGCATTCGCAAGGCACGCCTACTGCGTCAGGAGTAGGGAGCAATGAGGAAGCTATAAACCCAGAGAAACTTATTCTCTTTATTGCTTATGTTGTCAACTACTCTAATGACATAAGGAGTAAAAAAGATAAGATTAAAATGATCGTCAAAGCTGCCCACAAATTCCTAAATATAGGGAATTTATCGTGGGAAAAAATTCAAGCAGCTTTAATTAGTGAGACGAGTGAACAATCACAACCATTAGGGTAGAACCTCTGATAATAGTCCAGTGGAATGCCAGGAGTCTTGTGGCAAATGGTCAGGAGTTTAAAGGAGTTTTAAATGAAATGAAATATAAGCCAGACGTTATTTGCATACAAGAGACTTGGTTGAAAGAATCACTGGATTTTGTAATCAGAGGGTACTCCTGTGTGAGAAGAGATAGGGTGGGAGGTAATGGGGGAGGTTGTGCCACATTTGTAAGGAAGGGAATACAGTATAGGGAATTGAAGAAAGGCAATGAACAAGAATACATTATAATAGAGGTATGGACAAGAGTGGGTAGTGTCAGGGTAATTAATTTCTATAATCCATGTAAGCAGCTGGAGGTGGGGCATTTGGAGGAAATGTGGGAAAACATGGAGGGTAAAACAGTATGGTGTGGGGATTTCAATGCACATAGCGCTGTTTGGGGTAATAAAGAGGACAGCAATGGTAGGATAGTGGAAAGCTTCATGGAGGAACAGGGATTGGTGTGTCTCAATGATGGCACAAGCACTAGAATAGATGTGGTGAGGGGGACGGACTCAGCGTTAGACCTTACAATCATGTCAAGGGCATTGGCGAATAAATGTAACTGGCAGGTGCACACAGACTGTAGTATAGGCAGTGACCACTTCCCCATCACGACCAGAGTGGAGCTAGAGGTGGTGAGGGTAGTTGAGATAAGAGAAGGGAAGTGGATCTTAGGAAAAGCTGATTGGGAAAAGTTTATGAAATTTAGTGACCAAAGCCTGGCGACTATTGATACTAGTCAAAATATTGAAGATTTATGCATTGGTGTGACTTGTAGTATTGTGTATGTGGCCCGAGAGGCAATCCCAATGACTAAACCAAGGGGCTTGAATAAAATTGTGCCATGGTGGGGTAAAGACTGCAGTGAAGCTATCAAGCAAAGAAACAAAGCTTTTAGGGTGTTAAGACAGACTTATAAATATCAGCACCTGATAGACTATAAGAGGGAAACCATACGGAAACCAGGGAAAGACCCCAGGATCCCTAGCAGCTATAGGCCAATTGCGTTGACCTCCCAGATGGGGAAAACTCTTGAGAGAATGGTTAACGACAGAATGGTATTTTTTCTAGAGTCCAGGGGGCTTATACACAACTACCAGTCAGGTTTTAGGAAGGGTAGGAGTACAATGGATCCAATTATAGCATTGGAGGACGCAGTCAGAAGGGCCCAAGTAAATAAAGAGTCTGTTGCAGCAGTGTATTTTGATATAGAACGGGCGTATGACATGCTATGGAGAGAGGGGCTGCTTATTAAACTGTCCCAGCTTGGAGTAAGAGGGAGAATATGGGCATGGGTTAAGGCCTTCCTATCTGAGAGAAAAATTACTGTCAGAATTAATGGAGCGTTTAGCAACAGTTATGGGGTTGAGAATGGAACTCCTCAGGGCAGCATTATCAGCCCGTTATTGTTCACAGTGATGATTAACGAGGCTTTTAAGGAGGTTGACAAATCTATAGATGTTGCCTTATTTGCAGATGATGGAGCTATGTGGAAGAGAGGAAGGAACGTGGAGCATATAGTTCAGAGAATGCAGCAAGGAGTGGACAAAGTACAAAAATGGGCTTTGGATTGGGGCTTTAGAATCTCTGTGGAAAAGACAAAGTTTATGCTCTTCACAAAGAGAAGAAGTATTCAGGATCTTAAAATCACTGTTGGGGGGGTCAGAGTTGGAGAGAGTGGAGCATTTTAAGTATCTTGGTATGTGGTTTGACAAAAGGCTGACCTGGGCTATGCACATCCAGAAAATCATTGAAAGATGTAAAAGAGTGCTGAACGTTATGAGATGTCTGAAAGGTACGGAATGGGGGGCTGATAGGACAGCAATGAAGACCATCTACTCAGGCCTGATAAGGTCAGTGCTGGACTATGGATGCGTAGCTTATAGGTCTGCGGCTGAATCTATACTAAAAAAACTAGACCTGGTACAGTATCAAGCCTTGCGAATATGCATGGGAGCTATTAAAACCTCTCCAGTGGCGGCCATGCAGGTAGAGTTGGGGGAGATGCCTTTACATCTAAGGAGGGATCAGCTGTCTTTGGTGTACTGGGCTAATCTTATGGGGCACCAGGAAGGTCACATAGGCCTGCAATCACTAATGGATTGCCAAGAGAGGAGAAATGACAGAGTTAGAAGCTTTGGATGGGTTATAGGAGAAATGGCAAGAGAAGTAGAGATCGGAGACTTACCTGTATGTCCTACTGTTCCATTTGCTGCGACTCCTTGGTGGACCTTACAATTGCCTTTAGTTGACCTTGGCCTTCTGGAGGCAAGAGAGGAGGTAGAAGTGGACAAGTATTATGCTGAATGGTACATACAGAATTACTATGGGGACAGCTATATTGTCTATACAGATGCATCAAAGAAGGATAGTCAAGTGGGCGCTGCATTTGTAATTCCAAAATTAAAAGTGACTGTTTTGCAAAGACTGAGCGACAACCTGGCTGTGTACACAGCAGAACTGGTGGCTATATTATTAGCACTGTCTTGGGTGGACAGTAATAGATCTGTTCCAGGGAATATTGTGATTGCTACTGATTCTACTTCAGCTCTGCACAGCATCAAAAATGTACAATCACAGTCAAGACAGGATATCATAATAGATATCATTCAGATGGTAAGCAGGCTGCAAAGGTCAGGGGTCAGTGTAACACTGATGTGGGTGCCTGCACACATTGGAGTTACAGGTAATGAACTGGCAGACCAGCATGCCAAGAAAGCAGTAGACCAACCTGGAGTAGAGATGCACATAAAGTACAGTAAGGCGGAAATGAAATGTATAACTAAAGTCAAAATTAGGCAGAAGTGGCAGGAACTATGGGATAAGGGACACACAAGTAGACATCTGTATAATATTCAGAAAACAGTGGGAAGGGGACGAAGTACACATAGGAGTACACAGGAGGAGGATATCATTTCTAGGATGAGAATTGGCCATACAGGTCTGAACAATATAATGTTTCTAATAAAGAAACATGTAGATGGCAAATGCAGTGACTGTGGCAACCCTGAAACTCCAGAGCATGTGGTAGAGTCATGTACTAGACATCTGGATGAGAGGCAGGAACTAAGTAAATGTCTTGAAGGAGTGAAAGTTCCCCTAAAGCTAAGTGAAGTACTTCTAAGGCAGACAGGAGAGCCATGTTTTACATATTTGTTTACCTTTTTGAAGGAAACAGGTCTTCTGTGGAGATTGTAGGCAACACTCCCTTTGCTTATTTGTTTATATTTCCCTTTATTTATTTATTAATTTTATTTTAGTATTTTTTTTTTTCTTCTTCTTTTCCTTTTTCCCCTTTGAGTGTAGAGTAGCGTAGATCCAGACCCACACTCCCTTTCAGAAGATGGCGGTAATGCACATCTAAAAGTTGCTTGCCAACCGCCAATAAACCAGAAGAAGAAGAAGAAGAAGCTCTTATTTAGGGGTTTCACATGAAAGGGGTGAATACATATGCACACTCCAGATTTCTGGGGTTTTTTTTCATCTTAATTATTGCATATGTTACAATAAAACAACAATTTTCACCTTTAAAGTGGTAGGCATGTTGTGTAAATCAAATGGTGCTAACCCTCCAAACATCCATTTTAATTCCAGCTTGTAATGCGACAAAACAGGACAAACACCAAGGGGGATGAATACTTTTGCAAGACACTGTCCAGCAGCTCGCGGACATCCTGACCTCAGTATTAAAAGCTTCTGTCTGAAAATGAGTTTAGCACAGAAACTTCATCGCTGGGGGAAACTTTATTCTCCTGTGCTCTTATCTTTTATTCTGCAAAGCTTTGATTGTAATATTTGAATAAAAATCCCAAACTCACAGATAAACCTGGATTTATAAGGTTCTATCAAAAAAGTAAATTTTATTCAATGAAACACAACATGCATTTAATACAATTCAATACAACCTCTCTCTCTTTCTCTCGCTCTCTTTTCTCTCCAAGTCTTCATAATGGATCAGCACCAGAACATTAGTGCATCGATGTTAGCTGGACTTCCTGCACGTTTGCACCACCTTCATAACTGAAGCTTGATTGTGCCTTTTCTGAATCATTTAATGAAACAATGTCAGCTGTATGTAATTCGGCTAAAAAGGAGCAAAAAACAAACAAACATGCCGAGCCATTTGGGAGCTGAACAAGTTGATTCTGACTGTAAATAGCTGTTCAGTCCACATTATGTAGAACATTTTGGAATCATTGTTAAATTCACTGCTTATTCATGCAGTGTGACATCTTCACGATACATGACAAGATCTGTTTTTTGTCTTGTTAACTTCAAGAGAGAGAAAAAAGCAGGCTGGTGAGGGAACAACTCACTTATAGCTGCTATAACGATAGTGACGACAGGCTCTAACTCGTTTCATGGACGTTCCACAACATTAAATGTAAATATAAATGGATAAAGAGTATGATGTGTCATTTTGTACACTGAAAAATACAACGGCAATTCCAAAAAAGTTGGGACGCTGTGTAAACTGGAAATAAAAAGAGAATGCGATAATTTGCAAATCATGGAAACTCGATATTTCATTGAAAATAGTACAAAGACAACATTTCAAATGTTGAAACTGAGAAATTTTATTGTTTTTTGAAAAATATACACTCATTTTGAATTTGATGTCAGCAAAATGGTTCAAGAAAGTTCAAGAAAGGACAAGGGTGTGTTCACTACTGTGTTGCATCACCTCTACTTTTAACAATTCTCTGTTAACATTTGGGAACTGAGGGAGACCAATTGCTGTAGTTTTGAAAGAGAAATGTTGTCCCATTCTTGCCTGATATACACTTTCAGCTGCTCAAAAGTTTGCGGTCTCCTTTGTCATATTTTGTGCTTCATAATGCACCAAATGTTTTCAATGGGAGACAGGTCTGGACTGCAGCAGGCCAGTTTAGCACCCAGACTTTTTTTGCTACAGAGCCATGCAGTTTTAATATGCGCAGAAAGTGGTTTGGCGTTGTCTCGCTGAAAGAAGGAAGGCCTTCCCTGAAAAAGATTTTGTCTGGACGGCAGCATATTGCTCTGAAACATGTTTATAGCGGAGCTTTCGCACGGGCCGAAAATCTGGAAACTCATCGAGTTGATTTTTCATGGACACACAGGGATCCCAGCCGTGTTCGTCCATCCCCGCCCCTCGCTATTCTGATTGGCTGTTTGATTTTGGCCATAACTAGAAGCGCGAGCACCTACATAACTTATTTTTGTCTCCAGATAATTTCATATTTATCGGGTTTTTCCATCGAGAACAACTCAAACAGCGCAACACAATAATCATTTTTAGTTGACTCAGTTGATATATATACAGTGGCATGCAAAAGTTTGGGCACCCTTGCTGAAAATGTCTGTTACTGTGAATAGTTAAGTGAGCAGAAGATGAACTGATCACCAAAAGGCATAAAGGTAAAGACGAGACATTTCTTTTCAGCGTTTTATGCAGGATTTGTGTATTATTTTTGTTTTGTACAACTGGAGAGTGAAAAAAGAAAAGGAATGCTAGGCGAAAGTTTGGGCACCCCAATACATTTGAGTTCTCAGGTTACTTTTACCAAGGTTCCAGACCTTAATTAGCTTATTGAGCTGTGGCTTGTTCAAATTCTTTGTTAGGAAAGGTCAGATGATGCATATTTCAAAGCTGTATAAATTCTCTGACTCCTCAAACTTGTCTCTAAAATCAACAGCCATGGGCTCCTCTAAGCAACTTCCTCACATTCTGAATAATAAAATAATTGATGCTCACAAAGCAGGAGAAGGCTACAAGAACATAGCAAAGTGTTTTCAGGTAGCTGTTTCCTCAGATTGTAATGTTATTAAGAAATGGCAGTTAACAGAAACAGTCAGCTACAGCATACTCAGGTGTACAGTGGTGTGATGGTTAGCACAGTCACCTCACAGCAAGAAGGTTCTGGGTTCGAACCCAGCGGCTGGCAAGGGCCTTTCTGTGTGGAGTTTGCATGTTCTCCCTGTGGGTTTCCTCTGGGTGCTCTGGTTTTTCCCCACAGTTCAAAGACATGTGGTTAGGTTAATATGGGATGGCCTTGGCTGGGTGCCCTTGAGCGGGGCACCTAACTCCCGATTGCTCCCCGGGTGCTGTTAGCATGGCTGCCCACTGCTCTGGGTATGTGTGTGTTCATTGCTTCAGATGGGTTAAATGCAGAGAGGAAATTTCACAAGTGTGTGATGAATAAAGTTGTGCTTCCTTTGTTTACCAATTACTGTTAGTATCGAGTATCTGTATCCTACATCATATGAGTTTGCTTGTCTATCATGAAGAGTAATGGAAATTATGTAACTATGTTGGATCTAAAATCCCTGAAAAAATTGTGGAAATCGATCAATCGAGTCCAAAGTTATGACTAATTATGTGATCCAAATTTATCATAAATTTGATATAATGATGTTGCACTTGCTATTTATTGATATTTTAAATGTAAAAAATGTTAAAATGAATTGAAAATATTAGTAAAATTCATGTTTTTTCTTTTATCACTTATTTATTTATTTTTTTTCATGTTCATTGAGTAAATGTCACACAGTATTATATAAAAAAATTAAAAATGAAATCATGTGTCGAGCGTCATTTTGCATGATTATATATTTTCTGACAAAAACTACTCTTTCTAAAAGACTAAAGTGTAAGCTATATCATCAAAATGTAGTTTATAAGCAAGCATATGATGTCTCTGTTGTGTGTGAATCAGTAGTTATCCGATTGTTTACAAATACTATGTCTTGTCACCAGGGGCCTCATGTACAAAGACCTGCGTGGATTTCCCACTAAATATGTGTGCACGTCAAAATCGGGAAATTTGCGTACGACCCAAAAAATCCGGATGTATCAATCAGTGTGTACGAAGGTTTCCACGCACTCTCCTGTTGTACATCCCAATCAACGTGGAATTCGGCGCACATGCACGAGCCCCGTTCCCCGCCCCGTCTCCTCCCTCAATTATTCCACACTGAATATGTTAATTAGTATAAATAGACTTGCAGTAAGGCCCGCGTTAGGTAAAAGACATGGCGAAATCTTGAAAAAGAAATTTCACAGATTGCGAGGTGGAGGCGCTGATTTCAGAGGTAAAGGCAAGACACAAGATTTTGTTCGGAAGCCTCTCCTCCGGAATCAGCACCAAAACCAAACGTCTGAATTGGGAGCAAATAACTAATGTCATCAATCAAGTCGGGGCCAACAATCGATCCACAGCCGACATAAAAAAAAAATGGTCGGACATCAAAGTAGATGTGAAAAGGAGGATGGCTGCGCAGCACAGGAGCGCAATGAAGACGGGTGGCGGGCCGGGGGTCGAGGCCCTCTCCCCTTTCGACCAGAGGGTGACCGCGGTCCTCGGTGACCATGCATTAGTCGGCGTGGTTCCGCCCGAAGAGGGGGACTCCGACTTGGCCCAGCAGAATCTCACAGGTGCTGTAATCATTTTCATACAGGGCGTCCCGAAAAATGTAGCCTATACTCTAAATCGCCATAAAGTATGTATGAACTGAAATCCCTGCCTTTAGCACAGTGTAATAGAATTCACATACATCACTTAATTGTTCTGTCACCTCCAATTAAAGTGATGTTCAAAGTGTATGCTATGAGACATGCAACGGTCACTGATTGTATGCCACTGAATGTGAATGTAGCCTATACCAAGATAACGGTATGATTCGCATCGTCCGCAGTGCCTGCGCCACAATGAGTGTCTATTTGAGTTACATGGGTTTTGAAAACAAAAAAACACCTTTAGAGCTCTAATGTGTAAATTTTTTCGGGGACACCCTGTATTTGAGGAAATGTCTTCCTCTCTTAGTAGGCCCAATATTCCTAGCCACATGTAACCAGAAATAAAACATGTGCACATATTTTCCACAATAGGATTTTAATGACAAATGTATTCTAGCAGGGTGCCAGGGAACAACAGGAGGCCCCCAGTCCATCCCACCCGAGCAGGAAGAGGACCCCCAGCCGAGCGGATCCAGTGTCACTGTCACCTGCCCCCCTTCTCCACCGCCTGCCCCTGTCGCCGGGTCCACAGGCCGGGTGCTGACTTGCGTGGTCCTTGAGTCGCAGGGGGAAATTTTAAAGGGGATAGAGGCGATTAACGACAACCTCGAGGGAATCCGCGAGGAATTGAAGGAACTGAATAACACATTAAAAGAATATCTTAAAAAATGAATGGTGTCCCGTGTGTCCTTACCTTTTCACATTGTGGCTATTAAGCGCTGCCGGGTTTGTATGCCATGTCGCTGTGGCACCTCGTTGTGAGGCCCAGGGTCTGGGTCCTCCAGCAGGTCTCGCTCCATTATTGGCACACCGTGCCGCTGCGCCACATTGTGTAACACGCCACACATCGCGGTTGTGTCTGATTTGTACGCACTTGGAAATTGTTTCATATATTGATCTTGGTAATTATGTGATAAGGCTACCCCATGCAACATCAACTAATAATATTTCAGTCTGACACCTCGCGGCAATTGCGCGAGGAAGATCTATGAAGCTAGCTGCAATGCATGGTCCTGCATGTGCATTCTTTAATTTAATTAATTAACCAATAGTCAATGGGAATAATATCGAAATGATATTGCTGGGGTTTCTCATTTCCCGTAATTACAATATGGAAGGGATGGTTGATGGATCTGTTGGCATTTACCCAACAGTCTCGCATTATGTGTCTCAACAATGTTGTATGACTGACATATATTTCAATTCACGCATCCTGATGTTCCAATGCATTTTTGGATGCCTCTTATCGCCATGTCATGACTCTTGACCGAGTAGGCCTAAATGTAGTTGTGTTGCTCTGCCTCTAAGTGTCGCCAAGTACCAAGATGCACCAGAAATGTGCGTACGCCAGCCATGAGGTTTGCATAGAGTACCGCACTTTTCCATGCCAAGTCAATCTTTGTACATACGAATGTTTGCGCAGAAAGTGACGTACGTAGCTTTTTTGTGCATACGCAAGCTTTGTACATGAGACCCCTGATCCTGAACCCATGTAATTTTGCCTAAAAAATCTGGAGTGTCTGTAGGCCTGGTACTAAATCATAGAATGGATGCCATGTTTGATAATTCTTGGTATGTTGCTATTTGTTGTTGGATACTTTTATCAAACATAAGCACTCAACATAAATTGGATTAATACATACAGTGATAAAACTTGAATACTTGCATGTAGTGTCCGTAGGCCCCTTGTAGTGTCCGTAGGCCCCAAGCATTCTTGTTCCTATTATTCAGTGATTTACCCATATTTCTCCCATAAAATTCACCAATTTTGTTACAAATAAGTAAAACAATTTTATATATGAGCAAATGATTATACAATGAAAGGACAGTAATGGTATGAGTGTCAATTTAATGAAAATTATTTAACATGAGAGCAAACAAAGAGGGGCGGCATGGTGGTGTAGTGGTTAGCGCTGTTGCCTCACAGCAAGAAGGTCCGGGTTTGAGCCCCGTGGCTGGCGAGGGCCTTTCTGTTTGGAGCTTGCATGTTCTCCCTGTGTCCGCGTGGGTTTCCTCCGGGTGCTCCGGTTTCCCCCACAGTCCAAAGACATGCAGGTTAGGTTAACTGGTGACTCTAAATTGACCGTAGGTGTGAGTGTGAATGGTTGTGTCTATGTGTCAGCCCTGTGATGACCTGGCGACTTGTCCAGGGTGTACCCCGCCTTTCACCCGTAGTCAGCTGGGATAGGCTCCAGCTTGCCTGCGACCCTGTAGAACAGGATAAAGCGGCTACAGATAATGAGATGAGATGAGCAAACAAAGAATAACTTTTAACATTTTGAGTCATATGATTAGCACTGTAGTGCTGCCTGTTTTTAGTCTACAATGCTAGTTGTCAAATCTCACATCAATTTAGATAAATAAATATTTTTTTATTATGAAATTAGTCAAAATCACATAATAATTCTTGTTTGTAGTGTCCGTAGGTCCCTTGTAGTGTCCGTAGGCCCAAAGCATTCTTGTTCCTATTATTCAGTGATTTACCCATATTTCTCATCTCATCTCATTATCTCTAGCCGCTTTATCCTTCTACAGGGTCGCAGGCAAGCTGGAGCCTATCCCAGCTGACTACGGGCGAAAGGCGGGGTACACCCTGGACAAGTCGCCAGGTCATCACAGGGCTGACACATAGACACAGACAACCATTCACACTCTCATTCACACCTACGGTCAATTTAGAGTCACCAGTTAACCTAACCTGCATGTCTTTGGACTGTGGGGGAAACCGGAGCACCCGGAGGAAACCCACGCGGACACGGGGAGAACATGCAAACTCCACACAGAAAGGCCCTCGCCGGCCACGGGGCTCGAACCAAGGACCTTCTTGCTGTGAGGCGACAGCGCTAACCACTACACCACCGTGCCACCTACCCATATTTCTCCCATTAAATTTACAAATTTTGTTAAAAATAAGTAAACAAATCTTATATATGTGCAAATACAATGAAGGAACAGTAATGGTATGAGCATCAAATTAATGAAAATTATCGAACATGAAACCAAATAAAGAATAAATTTTAGCATTTTGAGTCATATGATTAGCACTGTAGTGCTGCCTGTTTTTAGTCTACAATGCTAGTTGTCAAATCTCACATCAGTCAATATAAATATTATTTTTTTTGTTCTAAAATCAGTAAAAATAACATAGGCTACTTGTAGTGTCCATAGGTCCAAAGCTTCACTGATCTTGTTCCCATTATTTAACATCAGTAGTAAACATACATTCTGTATTTACAATGGCAGTTGCCTTATCTTACATCCACCTACAAAATAAGTTATTTTTTTTAATCACTAAATAATTCCTGTATGAATGATGTATTTTGTGCACATATAGGGTATTATTATGTACAGAACTACAGCACTTCCTACAAGTCATGCCTTTACCTTTCAGCTTGATCCAGAAATGTCATTTAAAAAATGAATTTTAATTTAAATACTGAGTAATTTACTTACCGTAATACTAAATCATAGGCTGGGATTGGGCAAAAACACATTTTAAAATAATATTAATCAGGAAAGTAAGGAAATCAGCAAGCAAAACAATATCTCATCTCATTATCTCAAGCCGCTTTATCCTTCTACAGGGTCGCAGGCAAGCTGGAGCCTATCCCAGCTGACTACGGGCGAAAGGCAGGGTACACCCTGGACAAGTTGCCAGGTCATCACAGGGCTGACACATAGACACAGACAACCATTCACACTCACGGTCAATTTAGAGTCACCAGTTAACCTAACCTGCATGTCTTTGGACTGTGGGGGAAACCGGAGCACCCGGAGGAAACCCACGTGGACACGGGGAGAACATGCAAACTCCACACAGAAAGGCCCTCGCCGGCCCCGGGGCTCGAACCCAGGACCTTCTTGCTGTGAGGCGACAGCGCTAACCACTACACCACCGTGCCGCTGCAAAACAATATATTCATCATAATACATATACATTACAAAATAATTCTATGTTTATGTAATGAAGAGGAATTTTTCACTTTTATTAGCTTTGGTCAACAAAGGGTCATGGGGAAGTCATGGCCTAATGGTTAGAGAAACAGCTTTGGGACCAAAAGGTTGCTGGTTCGATTCCCCAGACTAGCAGGATTGACTTAAGTGCCCTTGAGCAAGGCACCTAACTCCCAACTGCTCCAGCAAGAGTGGTGGCGTACCTTGTGTCTGATTAGCCAAAGAAAAACTGATGATGTGATCATCAATTCGGGCATTGAACCCGACCGACTGACTGTATATAAATAGGAAGATATTGTAATATACAGGTCTCGACCCAGGCTATCCTTGACTTGCAAGTGATGTCAAAGCAAAATAGAAACCCGGATGTCGGCCATGTTGGTGGCAGGGGCGCAGATATGTTTTTTGAACTGGGGGGGGACAAAGCTGCCAGCAAACCACCCCCAACCCCAACATGTGTTGTGCGAGGAATATACTCTGATGCCCTTAAAACTGCCTTCTGAGCACTGTATCTACAGGCTACCACCGAAAGAAGGAGGCTACCAGAAAGGCATCTCTACTCCGTACGATTTTACTTTCACTACGACATTACTTTGAACAGACTGTCAAAAAATTGCAAGGTGATATGATAAAGTAAGGCACAGTTTACTTACAGTCGTTTTTTGAAAAAACGATGCAATCGTTTTCTGCCTTTTCGGTTTGGCACCCTTCATCATGCCATGTTGGGGTCCTGAACTAGGAGCTGTCCCCGATATGCCTGTCAAACTTGTTGTGGGTAACCATAGCAACCAAGCTCGAGCTCGCAACCTGTGCAGTCTGCGCAGCTCAACCAACCGAATATCAGTCTTTGTTTTATTTTATGTGAGTTGTTGCAACTATGTATGTACTGCTGTGCACCTCAATAAACCGAATGGTAATTAGTAGGGCTGCACGATTATGGAAAAAAATGATAATCACGATTATCTTGATCAAAATTGTAATCACGATTATTAATCACGATTATTCTTGATGTTAGGGAAATCACTTAAATTTTATTTCACTATATTCAAACAAACAATATGAACAGCTTTCAGTGCAGAATGAAATTTAAAAGAGAAATTCTGATTTCCAAATGACAAATAAATGAAATTTATCCAAGAAATTACCAAAGGATGAAGGAACTGAAAACTCAATTGCAACAATTACATAGCATTATACTGAGGCCTACAAGTTTTTAGCTAGAAAGACCAGCCTATCAACATGCTCTGGCTTTAAACATGAGCGAAGGCAGGTCACAACATTGCCTCCAGTGCTAAATAGTCTGTTGTTCCGACATAGTTAGCTTTTCTCTCTCACCTCAATCTGTTACCTGCTATCACCCCTTGAAGAAGATACCGCTGCACTGAAGCTCTGCGCACTTGGCTTGCTTGCTTATTTAGGCAGAGTAATGAAACCTTACATGTGTCGGTTTGCCCCCTAATGGTTTGGTGGAGTACTGGTCAAAAAGTGCTTGATCAGATATGCAGCAGAGCTCACATTTTAAATGGAAATAAATTGCGATTTTCATTTAATTTAATCGTGGCAGCCAAAATCACGATTTTCGATTAAATTCGATTAATTGTGCAGCCCTAGTAATTAGTCTTTTGATTTTTCCATGAGGTTTGCCTTATGCAAAGAAAGACAGCATAGACGTTTTTTTTCCCTCCCTTTAAGTGGGGGGGACCGAACGAGGTGAATTTAAATCTGGGTGGGACGAATCCTCCCCGTCCCCCCCTCTATCTGCGCCCGTGGTTGGTGGATATAAAGACAAATGCAGGGTCAGGCGACATTCCAAACAAAACATAGTCACGCGTGCGCAACTCTCTTTGTTTTTCCACAGCTTTGAGCATTCTTTTAGCTCTGCCAGATCTTTGTGCTGGATATGGTTATGGTCACAACAGTACTTGTGACCGTGGCATGTTACAATTTTTTAGAATTCTGTCCGTGATTCGGAAAGAGGGCGATGAAACTCTGAGGTTTTGTACGGAGAGGAGACGAGCACGACTGAACAACATCAGCAGCACTGATCTAAGAGAGGCTAAAACCAAAACAGCTCGTGTTTGCAGTAATCACTTTATCTCAGTATAGATGAAAGTCTTCCGGATTTACCCAAAAATCCGGATATTTGACAAAACTCTTGAAAATCTCCAGTTTTCCGAATGGAGAAATTTATTTTTCGGATTTTTCGCATTCCTAGACGCGGCATAATACTTCGCATCGTCCTTGCATGGGCGCAGTCCTTAAATAGTCCAAACATAGTTCATTGATTAAAGACAGGTGTTCTTTGTTAACAGCGTGCGTGCCGTAAATCGTTAGGCGCGCACGCCGAAGGCGGACCTTCAGGTGCATGAGCTAAGGCGCGCAGGACTGACACCGTTCTGCACAAGCGCAACACAATCGCACTAGAAAGCATGGTCAAGCTGCCAGTGTAGCTGCAGTCTTTTTAGTTGTAAATTACGAGTATTTCCTCGTGTTAATAATTTGCCATGTCAAAACAAGCAAAACTTTCTTCCTTCTTTCGACGTGAAGAGAGGTAAGCAATTTATTATATATGTTTTTCCATCAAAGTTGCATTTTGTGGTTTCGAAGCTAAGTTTTAGTGCCGTTTCTAGAACACAACATCAAGAAAACGTGGAAGAAACAGCAATAATGGAAGAGCCGGTTTCTAAGCTGCCTAAAACTAGCAATGGTAATTTATTTTTTGTTACATAATGTACTCAGGCTGGAAGGCCTAAAAATCTTAAGGATATTCTGGCGCCTTCTAAACTCAAGCGTGGTGACACAGAAGGCAATAATCAAAGGCTTGAACAAGGTTGCTTTAGGTGTAGCAAAAAATGCAATTTATGTAATAACTTTTTCGCAGAGTCAATTTTTTTTGTCAGCTCTGTAACCGGAAGGAAATACAAAATTCGTCAACATCTTTCTTGTACTTCCCGCAATACAATATATTTAGCAACTTGTCATAAATGTAATCTCCAATATGTTGGCTCTTGTACTACAGAGTTTAAAGTACATTTTCATAACCATAAATCTAGTATGAAAAACAAAAAAAAAACATGCGAAGTAGCCAAACATTTTAATCAGTCTCCTCATAATCTGAATGATTTTGAATTCATTTGTATAGAAACAATAGTTAATGCTGCTCAAGATAGTTTAGACAACATCCTTCTAAATAGGGAAGTGTACTGGATGTCGCAATTGTTTACTTTAGCCCCTTATGGGTTAAATAAGCGAAAATAATATAAATCTAAAAATCGCATTATTTTTAATAATATTTAATTATTACATTTTGTAATTAATAGTTTATTTTTGTCTTTTATTCTGAAGTGTAGAATTCACAATTTTGTATATAAGACCACGCCCATAGCACTATGTAGTTTTTTATGAAACTGTAGAAGGCCGAAACGTTTGTCGAGAATAAATTTTTAATAATGTTCAAAAGTTGGGTGTCAGAGTGAAATTTTTCTATTCTACATTATCTATATCTACACTGCTGGGATCCGTGGTATCCTCTGGATCCTTTTGGACAGACTGGTTGTTGGCTGACAAAGACTTTTTATTCTACTTATATATATATATATATATATATATATATATATATATATATATATATATAATGTGTGTGTGTGTGTGTGCTATACTACTAATCTACTGGTTTCTGTGTTTGACTATTTCACTGACAGCACTTCCTCGAAGACTTCTTTATTCTTAAACAACAGAACCTGGATCAGGATTCCTCTGACAACAGATCTGAAGATGCACATGATGGTGATGACATTACAGTAAGTAATTTTAACAGGGCAATGATCTCACATCTGATTTTCGTGTCTTCGAACTTTAACTACTTTGCTTTCCTAGCTTTTTTTTTTTTTTTATTAACCTAAGCCTTATATTTACCCTGTATACAACAATGCCACATCTTTAATATTTTTTGTCAAGTCTTTATTTTGTGCAAACTTCCTAGTGCTTGTGTTTGTCAACTATTCATTGGACTTGCTGTATTTTCCCATTACAGAGCCTGCACGCAGACCCTGGTGATTATACCCCCAGATATCCTTCTTCCCCACTCTTGTTTGAGGATGAATCCAATGAACTACCACCACATTTGAGCCAAACAACAGAGTCATCAATCTTCAGTTTTGAGGACAGTGTTGATTCTGGTGTGTTTGAACCACTATGGCAGTCTTTTACTGACTCTGAATCCATTGGCAGTGGAGAAGAATTTCCCATGGAAGACAGCACTGATGAGTCAGTAAATGAAGAATCACATTTGGGAGTAGGCGGTAATGAAAGGTTTCCTCTAGTAAATGATGAGCCACTTTACACAGGCTCACAATTAACCAAAGCTCAGAGGTTTTTTTACTTATACTTTCATATGCTTTGAGACACTCGCTTACTGGTATGGCCCTGTCTGATCTTTTAGATTTGATTAATATCCACTGTCCCAAAAATGTTCTAACTTCAAAGCATCTGTTCTTAAAAGAGCTTAAACCAATACAAGGTCACCTAGAATGTCACATATACTGTCCCAACTGTGAATATTACATCGGCGACCAAGTCACTGAAGGGCAGTGTTCTGTATGTAAGTCTACATGGGATAGAAACAGCTCACTGAAGAATGGAAATTTCTTCCTATACTTACCCATCCAAACACAACTGGAACATCATCTTCAAAGAGAAGATCATCTTCAAAGGTCGCCTATGTTTGGTATGAATGATTTATATAAATGTTACGTTCTTTTAACAACACAAGAGGGCACAAGAAGACACTTTTTTCAGACATTTTTGTGTGTGCATGTTGTCTTTAGTCAGGAAATGGCACATGTAATTCAGAAAATTATGATGACATATGCATGGGTGCAAGTTTTCTGGCATGTGCCGGAAGCTCCATTTTTTCGGTTCTGAAAAAGTAATTTTTCCAAATTGTCTAAATCCGTTAAGATTTTTTTTTTTTTTTGGGGGGGGGGGGGGGGGGGGTATAGGGGTGGCCCTCTCACTCTCATAGGGCCAATGATTTTCCGCAATCGCGGAAAACGGACGGAAATTACGGAATTCTTATAGTGAAACATTGCTCGCGTGTCAAAGTGTAACTGCCGCAGAACGCTTCTGCGTACCTGCCGCTAACGCCCAAGCAGACATGCCTTTCCGGTCAAGGCAGCTTTGTCGGTGATTGTGATTGGCTTGTGGCACACTTAGCCAGCCAATGAGCTACTTGTTTACAGATTCGCTCCCCGCGTCGCAACCAGAATGGCGACCGCGAAAAAAACCCGAATGCTCTGGTGGCCAAGGATGCCATATGGTCAGTGGTGTAGTGGAGATTTTTAAAGTGGGGGTACGCGATTCGTGACGTCATCGATTTGATATCATGTCAGAAGCGGTAGCCTTTGTTTGGTCGCCTATGTTTGGTCTGAATGATTTATATAAATGTTACGTTCTTTTAACAACACAAGAGGGCACAAGAAGACACTTTTTTCAGACATTTTTATGTGTGCAATTTTCATTCGTGTTTGTCAGTACAGCCCAACTGTTACGGCGAAAAGCCGCGGTTTATTTTATCTCCAATAAATATGCCGAAATGGCTAAAGAGGAACAAATTCTCCTTCTCCTTCCGAATGCATCGTCGTAGACAGCACCACTCTGCTGCTGGAACTCAACATAAACCTTGCATAGGTTTAACATGGACTATCAGGCGTGAAGCCAAAATATTGGAAATTATGATACACAAACACCTTTGTTCATGTTCGATTCATGTTCATTTGAGCCGAGCTGCATTCGGAATTCGATATTTTTACTAGCCTACTTACTGCCGTGGCAACAGCTACAGCATGTGTCCAGAAGTTCAAAAAAAGTCACGTCACTCACTCACATCGCATACAAACCAGCAATGGGCTGAAATTTATTATAAAAGGCACCAATCGAATAAATCAAGCATTTAGTCTGGCGCGATTGAGGCACCTGCGTATACAAAATACATGACATGCAGCCATTGGGTTAAGCCCTACCATGCACTCCTTCTTAAAGACCTGAGTATTTCTTTAAATTTATTGTCATTTCACATTTTTGGATGTACAACTAAACACTAAACAGGAAGGCCACAAAGATTATGAATTTCAAATCCTATATATAATACAGTATGTGGTGAAATTATCCGCGTAAGGATGACCAGGGCCGGCGAGGGCCTTTCTGTGCGGAGTTTGCATGTTCTCCCCGTGTCCGCGTGGGTTTCCTCCGGGTGCTCCGGTTTCTCCCACAGTCCAAAGACATGCAGGTTAGGTTAACTGGTGACTCTAAATTGACCGTAGGTGTGAATGTGAGTGTGAATGGTTGTCTGTGTCTATGTGTCAGCCCTGTGATGACCTGGCGACTTGTCCAGGGTGTGCCCCGCCTTTCGCCCATAGTCAGCTGGGATAGGCTCCAGCTTGCCTGCGACCCTGTAGAAGGATAAAGCGGCTAGAGATAATGAGATGAGATGAGATGAGGATGACCAGGCAGGCGATTATATCAGTTCTGTTGCCCTCTCGGTGCTGCTACCATGAACACCCGGAAATCACACACACACACACGGAGAGAGAGAGAGAGAGAGACCCTACTGTTATTATTAGGCTATTCAAAATCATAGGCCTATACTGAGCAAAAATCGCATTAGAACTTCAAAGATCATAAAGCATTAAACCGACAGATGGCGGAGTCAACCGTTTACATAATTCTAATATCTTGGCTGCATTTAGAATGCATTCTACTTTGTGTTGCTACGTTTTACGTAACGTTCGATTGGGGGGGGGGGCATTGATGATGAGCACAAAGGCACGTGTCACTTACTGTAGAGCAGTGGTTCTCAAACTGTGGTACGCGTACCACCGGTGGTACGCGAGCGCTCTCTGGTGGTACGCGGGGGAAAGTCATTTTCGCATTAACATTTTCAGCTAAAAAAAAAAACCCCTAAAACATACAGTGCATAATAAATACAACGTTTCAAAAGAAATGTGTAGCTACGTGTGAGAATGTGAAAAATTATGTCTGGCTTTTACATTTTTGTGGCAATGCAAGTCTTCAGGATTCTTTTTTTTTCCTTTTTTTGTGCTGAGATGTTTGATGTTTCACATATCTTCTGCTGAGAAAAAAAGACTTGATGTTTGTGTTATTTGTGGGCCAGATTAGGAGCATAATTTTGTAGAGGTCGAATATGTACTGTATGGCTCTGTGCCATTTTCATTCAGTTGCAATTTGAGTGTATATTGCGCTGTGTATGTAGGAGTATGTGAGAATTGTTGGACAGAGTTGTAAATGTCTGATTCGGTGTTAACAGCTATCAATAAATAACCATAATAAGGAATAAACATCTCTCCTGTGTGGCTGAAGCTAATAGGGAAGGCCTATGCTGCTATATTATAATGTTGGTCATCATGGTGGTACTCAGAGAGCTCAATATTTTCTCAGGTGGTACAGAGTAGAAAAAGTTTGAGAACCACTGCTGTAGAGCGTATAAACTCAGGCCATTGAATGACAGTTTTTTTTTTTTTTTATCTCACCTCGGGAGAAGTGGTGGACGGCGTACCCCCGCGTACCACGCCCACTACACCCCTGCATATGGTTGCCAGTGGCGAGTGTGGACGGTGAGCGCTCTTTTTCCATGTATAAACATCATCTAAATGACAGAAGATTCAGTCTCACGGAGACCAACACTAAACAACTTATGATGCTCTATCATAATGGCGATATTGAGCAGCGTTTCTAGGTACTCAGAGCGCTCAATGATTGATCTGCAAGGAATATTCAGGACTGTCATTACAATCAAAGTTAAACTATTCTAGTCTGTTTGAGAGTGTGTTCTGTTAGGAAACATTGTTTCATGAGTTTGTGGTGTACTAAAAAAGATGGATATAGAGTAATATTTTTAAACAGTCAGTTATGAGTATTGTCATTACAGGCTCAGTAAGTATTACTGAATATTAATTTATCCCTATTAATTTATCAGTACTCTCAATATTATATTGAGATATTATATATGCTATTATATTGCATATATTATATATGAGATGGGTTTTTAGTTAACAGTGATCCTAGTTTCTTGATTTATCTGTTATCAGTATGTCAAGTAAAATATTTTGAGTTGTCTCAATCTGTGATCCCACTTTAATTTTTTTTTATTAATGCAATTTATCAGCTTACTGCCAGTGTAATTGTTTTATTATATATTTTTATTCATGAATGACTTCATCATGCAAAGGACCATTTGTGTCTAGAGATGCAATACTTTGAAACCCAAGTAAAATTATGCCAGCCAGAATTACTAAATTGGAGCCAAACAGAACAATTTTGAACTGAAATTGTGAAACAGAATTGAAATGGAATTTTTCATTGTCCGAAACGGAAAAAGACAGATTTTGAAACGGAAAATCATTGGCTCTACTCTCAGCGGATTACCGGGTTACCGCAGTACAGTCTCTGCACGAGACAAATCTTTTCATCGCGTCTTCGCCACAAACCTCATTCAATTTATATGCTGCTCACCGACGAGCGGTCCTGACTAGCCCATTGTTTCACGGTGTTATACATGTGTGATATCATGTTTCACGCACGTAGCATGTTGTTCGACCAAATCAACACAGCTATTCCAGCATATATATTGTAAAAAAGGTATCATAGCAAAAGCATATTAAAATGGTTGTTTCAACATTTAAATTAGTAGTTGCTAGATGTTTTGAAATATCAAGCCTTGTACTTGAAATATTGTTATTTCAGATGAATTGATGAAATGTATTAAACATTTGATGTGAATATGCAAATCATATAACTATTAATATTATAAATGTTTGCATGAGATTGCATGAGAGACAACCATTTTAACTTGTAATTTACATTTTTTTTCCGAGCCCTAAGGGGGGCTCACCTCTCTTTGTAACCCCCCCCCCCCCCCGCATGGCTGCGCCATGCACATCTGACCTTGTCAGACTTTTTGAAAATGTTATACTTGCACCCATGCATATGTTGTGGTAAAATGTATCATAATCTTAACAAAGATGGAGGCCCACTAGATAGTCCTCATGCATACTCCTTAACATTAAATTGTAATGGAGTTCCAGTATTCAAATCATCCCAGTATGGAATTTGGCCATTACAAGGGATGGTAAACGAGCTTCCTTATCATGTCCGTAAAGAGAATGTTTTACTTTTTGGCCTATGGTTTGGTACTAAAAAGCCAAATGTTAATACATTTTTAAAACCATTCACACAAGAGTGTCAGTCATTGTCAACTGTTGGCTTCAAGTTAGACAAAAACAACATTGTGAAGCATTGTAGAGCGATGACAGCTGTTATGATGTGTGATTCAGTTGCCAGGCCCATTCTACAAAACATGACCCAATTTAATGGTCATTATGGGTGCAGCCTCTGTCTCCATCCTGGTGAACAAGTTCCAAAGGGAAATGGAACTGTTAGGGTTTATCCATACGAAGATGTTCCAAAAAGGGATCATGCTTCAACCCTAACTGATGCAAGGGAGGCTGTGCGTACCACACAATCTGTGAGGGGCATTAAAAGACCCACATGTCTTGTCAACATCCCGCACTTTGACATCATATCTGGAATGCCTCCTGACCATATGCATAATATACATCTTGGAATTGTTTGGCAAATGACAAGCATGTGGCTGGAGAGTGAATACCATGAGGACCCATACTATATTGGTAATCGTGTTCTTGAGCTTGACCAACAACTCTTGAGAATTAAACCACCTTGCAATATCACAAGAGTGCCCCACTCTTCTCAGCAAAGGAAGTTTTGGAAAGCTAGTGAATGGCAGAACTGGTTACTTTTTTTATTGCATCTTTGCGCTAAAGGGAATACTACCCCATGCATTTTACCAGCACTGGTTAATCCTTGTCACCTTCATGTTCTTGCTATGTAAGGACACTGTCACATCAGAGGGGTTAAAAAGATGTGAAAAACTAGTTGTTGAGTTTGTCAAACAGTTTGAAACACTGTATGGAAAGGAAAATGTGTCATTTAACGTACATTTATGTCTTCCTTTGCCGGACTTTGTGAGACATTGGGAACCTTTGTGAGCACATTCAGGATATATTTTTGAGTCTTTTAATGGGGAGATACTGAAGATGTTTCATGGCACCCAGTGTGTCCCCTTACAAATAATGAAACAATTGACATACTGTATATGTAGACAAGTGTTGCCTCTTTTGAAAAACAATGCACTGAGAAATGCTGTGCCTAGATGTATACAGCTGTATAACAATTTGACTGGTGAAAAAAAGCTGAAACAGTTTGAAAGAGTAGCAGATCAAGTTGTGACCCTTGGTTTACACTATGTACGAAAACTTACTAATGAAGAGATACTGGCTATGAGAGAGAAACTTTCAGTCACCACAGATACAGTTGTGAAAATATTCAGTAGAACTTTCGTCAAAGGAGAACTGTATTACCCAGAGCAGTTCACTAGAGTAATGAAAAGGAACAGCTTCACTGTTTTGTTGGATAATGGACACACTCACTGTGTATTATTACATTGTGGGAGAGAGACTTGATAACAGAAAATGTTTTGCTGTTGGAAGACAGTATGATAAATCACACAGTTCAGTGCTAAATTTAGAAAATGTAGTTGGCTTGAAAAGTGTGTCACAGGGCAGGAAACAGGTTTTTGATGTGATGAAATTCAACAGGAAATGTATGTTAGTTGATCTGCCACATTATGCCAACCTTTATGCATGTATACCTCCACGTTCCAGTGTGGAGGACTGAAATGTCATGTGGAGGAATAAAATGTTGAGGATGAAATGTCATGTCATTTTTTGCTGCTGTTAATGATAATTTAATTTATAATACTCTCTGTCATCTACATTTTATATGTCTAGGAGCCATGAATGTGTTTTTCTGTTGGTTAAGGTTAAGGGTTGTTTTGGTGTTGTTTATTTTGAGTATTATTTAGTTTGTTATTATTTTAGTAGCGGGTCACGTGATTATGGGCGGGGTCTAGCACTTATGTTCACCTGTTGCTTTTCCTTTGTTTCAGGGAGAGAGAGGGGGTGAGCGTGGGTTGCCGTACTTTTTGTTGACCGCCATTTTCGCAATTTTTTCGTTTATCACTCTGATTACTTTGGTTTAGCTTGTACACTTTATTATGAGTTAACCTTTTTTGTTTTGCTAATAAACACTTTGATCTTTGATTAAAAATCTCAGTGAGTTTTTTGTTAGCGCGTCTGACATCCAGGCCCATTCTTAGCCTCTCAGCGACTCTTTAGACTGAAGTCGCTACAATATGAATCAATACATAGCCATATATGGTCCATCCATATATGGCTATATAATGTAAAATGTAATGAATGTCATGCGAAATGTGATTTGGACTATTGTTGATCAAGCTCTCTGTAAACCTATGCATGAGCTTGCTTAACTTATAAAAATACATTGATTCAATAAACACACATGCAATAATGTAAGGCAGTTTTTGTTTGCACAGCAATGTATTTTACAATATATGAATCAATATATAGCAACAGGTTGTTCATCCATATATTGCTATATATTTTCAAATATATGAGCAAGTTTCTCATATATTGAAACATATTTTCTAATGTATTGCAATATAAATTCTAGTATATTGCAATATACTTTCATTTCGTAAGGGATAATTGCCAGAGACATTATAGATGCTTTCCAATTTTAACAAGAGAGAACCAATATTTTTCATGATTTCACCTGAAGTATCCCTTTCACAACCCAACTCTAAGGTGGTATCTATGTCCACGTGACCATGTGATTCCAACACAGGAGAGTCAATTTCATTCTCAGTAGCAACGGGATGCTTTGCGATCACATCAGTCTTTAAGTCTTTCCATGAATGGGACTTGTGTTTTCTACTTCTGTGTGTTGCATAAGTCCCATATATGTTTGTCTTGAATTCACATCCATTAAAAGCACATTCAATGGTTTCATGTCTTTTCAAGTGGGAATTAATATGCTGAAAACAGTCTTTTGTACTAGGATAAAATGAGTCACAAATTTTACATCTGAAAGATTGCACACCTTCACACTCTTCAGTTTCCTGTGAACTGTGGGATCTAGACAAGTGTGTACGCAGGCCACCCCATGTCTTAAAGGAGCAAGGACAGCTTAAATGAAGACAGGGTACTGAATAGCCACAACCAAAGGTACCGTGCTTGACTCGATAATGCTTGAGAAGCTCCCCTTTTGAAGAATCCTCAAATGTGCAGAGCTTGTATTGCCATCCCATAAACTGCCACCTTAAAAAAGATGATAAACAGTGTTACAATACAGAGCAAAAAGACTGATTCAATACCATTTCCATTCATGTACATACTTTTTGGCTAATATGTTTTATCATACAGATCTATTCAAATGACACCCGATTTCATTTACACATTGATGTAAATTATATCTACCACTATAGTTAATGGAAAATCTACACTAAAAAAAAAGTATAAAATTATTCAAAGTTTCAATCCTCCTCTGAGGTTATACACATAGTTAACACTAGACTGTCGGCTTAGTGAGAGAACTCTTAATTGGTTTAATCTTTTTTTTTTTATAATCCAACATATTTAAAGTATCCTGTAGCTCCAGTTCCTTATTGTGTCCAGCGTTCTCTCTCTTAACCCCTCCTATGAACTTAGACACTGCTCCAATACATATGAGCACTCTATGAACCTTAGGTGGGTTACACAAGAGGTTGCAAAGAAATGAACATTCAGTTCAAGGAGGATTTTTCAAAGGAAGATCAGGAGGCCCGCACCAAGTTGTAGTCCAAGGTGCAAGAAGCCAGACGAAATGGGAAAAAGCCTCCTTAAAGGTCCCATGGCATGGTGGTTTGTTGATGCTTTAAACGGGCTCGTGGAGGTTTCCGGATGTTATATCCGCAGCCTTTCTCGAAATGAACCCTCGGCACGTAGATATAGCCTCCTGGGAGAAAGCCCCATTTCAGCGCTTTTCCCAGTGCGTCGTTTTGCTAATGAGAAGCAGGAGGCGGGGAAGGGTAGAGGGTGGGGGCGGGTCTTATCATTAATATTCATGACATGTAAACGTGTTACCTCTGATTGGCTAACAGCACTGTGACGCTACCTCCAGTGGGTCAGAACAAGCGGATGTGGGTGTCTTACTATGGCGAGAGAGAAGGAACAAACCGCGAAGGGAAAAATACCGCGCGCTGACGTCATTAAGGTGCGACGCGAGGAAATAAAATAAATTCAACAAATGTTTGGGTTTTTACTGAACAAACAAACAAATAAAATGAACGAGTGACTTAAAAAAAAGAATGTGGGTGTCTTTGTAAAAACTGTTTTGATTGGCTATTATAACAGAGCATGCTGCATGCTTTTTGGTTTTGTAGCGCAGAGTACCTGGCTAACTGCAGGAAGCGGTTAGCTGCACAGCTAATGTAGCCATTGCAAGGCTAACGTGGCACCAATTTTAAAACACGGCAAAACATAAGCTCATAAGTTACAGTCAATTTCCAGACTAAACTCAGTTTAACAGAGCATGCTGCATGCTTTTTGGTTTTGTAACGCAGAGTACCTGGCTAACTGCAGGAAGCGGTTAGCTGCACAGCTAATGTAGCCATTGCAAGGCTAACGTGGCACCGATTTTAAAACACGGCAAAACGACTTAACAGTTATACACTTACTTGTTCGCTGTTTGTGGCTGATGCAGCAGGGATGCTTGGTACGGACCCAGGCTTCAGTGACAGTTGATGTGCAAAACCTGCCCTGTGCTGTCCCAAGTTGTGGAAACATTCATCAGGAAAATGCTTCAGACAAACATACACCGTCTTAGGTAGACTCGACGGCGTATTATTGGAGTAAATAAAATTAAGCCACTGTGTCTTCAGGGGCTCTCCCGTCGGCAGGAAAAACAGACTCCTTTCTGTGTTGTCACATCCATGTACAGTGCAACTTCCATGTTTGGTGGCAACTTTTGAGCTGGGCGGGCAATCCATACAGTGGGTGGGAATCCAGAGGGGGGGTGTGGGGATCATCTCCCTTGCTGACGTAGGCAAGGGAAGAGTTTATCAACGTGCCGTTTTGACGCACCATTCTCAAATGTTGGGCATAGTTTGGTTTACACATTATGAAATTTCTAGCCACTGGGGTGACTTAAGAAGGTCAGAGGAACTCATTTTAACGTTAAAAAACCTCAGAAAGTGAAAATTTCATGCCATGGGACCTTTAAGAGAAGGTGATGCACTTATTGATGGACAAAGAGTTGATCCCTAATTGCTGCTTCCAGAAAGTAAATACTCAGGCACTTTGGTAAAGTATACAATTGCTTCTATTCATAAAAGGAAAAAAAAATCTCAGGCACATTGGTAAAAAAATATGGATGTTTACAGCAAGCAAACACTCAGGTACTTTGTAAAGTCTGATATAAGTCTGTGTTTTATCAGATGAGAGTTAAACTGATTTAACTGTTCAAGAAGTGGGTTTAAACATAAATCTCAATTTTCAAAATCAGGCATGCAAACTGGTCAGGGGTGAAAAAGGTGAGAAGGACGCACGGGGACACGGCACGCGCGCAAAAGTACATTTCGTAGTCTACGTTACAAAAAAAATTGCAACCAGTGACATCTTGAATTTAATACAGTACAAAATAACTTTCCATAAACATGTCTTAATAAGTTACTGTTGAGTGGCCGGTAAATTGTACCATTTATTTGTCAGTGGCCGGTAAAGTTTGATATTTTGTGAAGTTAATTTTCACCCCTGTGTACAACACAGTGGGCTATTTACAAAAAGGTATATATTACTGCCTGTGCTATCTAACAGACCTACCCCAGAGGACACACCTGGCCAATCCCTGTCTGTCAATTTTCTTAAAGACATCACCTATGTGAAATCAGGGGCGGATCTAGAAAAATATTTATGGGGTGGCAAGAGGGGGGCAGGAATTTTTGAGGGGTGGCAACGTATTACAGACATGTATATATACTGAATTTAATCACAGTTTGACGACAAATAGTATGTACACACTACAAAAGGGCACAGACTGCCATTTACAAACTCATACAGATAAACTTAATCTCATGCCTTTATTGTTCACGAAGAACACACATTCTCAGATGAGGTCTATACCGTTTCTGGACAGTTTTATGCTGTATATGCAAAAGAACAGACACTAAAAAACAACAATAACAACACTGCTTCAAGTTCAGCATGATTTAAACCATTTACACCAGTGTCACATTTTATAGTTTTTTTTCCTCACGCTTTGTAAAGGCTCACCAGTGAGCAGAACATGAACTTGTCATGCCTACAACAGCTGAATGCGGCGATTTCCATGTTGCTCAGCAAAACGCTTCACAAATTTATCAAGATCTAATGCTTTTGTGCGCTTTGATTCAATGCTGAGTACAGCCAAACTTGATAGTCTCTTTTCTGTCATAGTCAACCGCAAATAAGTCTTTATGAGCCTGAGAGATGAAAAACTTCGTTCACAGGATGCACTGCTCACAGGCAAGACAACCGCTATTTTACACAACCTGAACAACTCAAAAAAAAACCAACATCATCATCTTGGTATGGGTCCAAAAACAGTGAACTCCATGAGAGTGGTAGGACTCTCCTGTTCCCCCTTTTTTCTGTCTAGTCCTCTCCTCGTCTGATGTAACTCATGTTTAAGATCCTCAATATTTGAATCATAAGCTTCAGCCAATAGCAATGTTTTCCTTGACAGACGGTGAATCAATATTAACTTTTGTGGCCGACTTTACACAAAACTAATGTCAGACCTAGCTAACATTAGGCCAAAAAAAAAAGTGTGTTTCAGGTAACATGAAATACTAAAATAAGGTCGGTAGGTAGGAAATTTTTTTCTTAATTTGTTTTATTTTGTTCGAAAAAATTAACACAAGTAAACATCTTACAAAATAGTATTTTGGCACAGAATCCTTTATACCACACATCATAATAAAATAAGTGTTTTAAATCTTTAAACGAATAAAAAAAATATCGCAAGAGTTCGAGTTATGATCTGCGGAAGCGTATTGCTGCCACACTCAAAAAAAATAAAAATTGGCTTAGACTCAAGTAATTACGTGAAAAGATATTGTTAACAGAGTTATCACGTTTTTACAATATATTTATCATGTAATAATTTCATGATACGAAATTATCACGTTATTTCATGATATTTTCATGTGATAATGTGAAAACACCTTATCAAGAAATAACGTGAAAATATGGTTGAACGTCCTAGGCTAGGCTACTTCCATTAAAAGCAGCCGGCCTCGCCGAGCCTACTGTAGAACTTGGGTCGAGCAAAAACACGGAGCAAAAACATGGCTGAATCCTGAATGACTCCTATTTGTATAAATAGGGGACTACATAGGCGGCAAAATGTAGTGTTTTTCCCTGCCATGGAAGTGCACTTGTATACTGAAGAGGAAGCAATTTGCATTACAGCCAGGAGGGCTGATAGAAGTGGCAAAACATTTTACTTTTTATCGTTTCTTTCACAACTTGAATGCGTTGAAACAAAAAATTATGACAAACTAACGCCGCTTACACTAAAATATCGAGGGAAATTCGTAATAAAAATTTACGGTCGGCAATTTCGACGCGGAAATTCTCGATCGGTCGGGTTACCGGAAACACACTTTTTTTTTTTGCCTTACATGTATAGTTAGCTAAATAACCTTCTCCAACCTGATTTTTATCCTCTCAAAATCAGCATCGCAACTATGCTAGCACTGTTCATTCATTATAATTTCATTTGTTGATAGATAGTTAATCAGCTTTTACCCCTTTCCTCGCGACTCCTGGCTCCCTCGCTTCGCGCCTCTCAATTTTCCAAAACAACCCATCTCTGGCGTTATCTCGTGCTGCATTCGCCGCAGTCGGACATTGGAAATTCGCGCACGTAAATGTCAAATTGGCCGTAATTTTTCTTTGAATTCGTCGCTGCCAACTGGGGTAGCAGCAGGGGTGGCAAGGCTTTCTTTTAGAGTGGCATATGCCACCCCGGTAGATCCGCCCATGGTTATTCACCCCCGAGCGCGCTGGAAACCGTTCCATATGTATTCAGATCCAGTCGCGAGATGAGGTTGCCAGATCTCTCTATAAAAAGGTGACTTTGCGGTCTGAATCTGTGGAATATTCGTAAGCGAGGACTGGCAACCAGCAGTGGGTTGTGCACCAGCTGATCAGAACTCCAATGGAAAAGAAGCGTGTTAGTAACTGTTTATCTTGATTGGCTGTAACCTTGTAAGTGAAATGTTTGGCAACAATAGCGTTGTAGCCTGCCTACCCCCCCCCCCAAAAAAAAAACTCTTGGGATCTACACGATTCACACAAGTGACCTATTTTGGGACCAAAACGGCGAATTTCGCCGAAAGGTGAGGAGTTTGCATGTGTGAAAATAGTGGTGGTTTTTTTTGTGATAGGATGTTAATAAGGACAACATGTTCATTCCTGCATATTAAAACAAAGTTCAGTGCATATTGAAACAATTATGATTTCTTTTGTATCATTGAATGTTCGGGGGTTGAACCCTGATTCATGGTTAGGTCAAATACCTCACAGGAATCCACAACCTGTTTACAGCCACATTATACTGAATTTGTGAACAACAATAAATCTAATTGATTTTTGGAGGTCATCAAACCCAACTTGTATTCAATATACACGGTTTAATGCTGCAGGAAATCGTCAGTGTTCGAGACTAGATTACTGGCTTATCTCTTGTGAGCTGTATAATGATATTTTAGATTGTGAAATTTCAGCCTCTCCGCTCACAGACCATTGTACGATTAGTCTAAACTTATTCACATCTAAGCAACATAAGATCCTTCCTAATATCTGGAAATTTAATCACGACTTATTACAGAACGGTGAATTTTGTGATCAGGTGAAGTCTCTTATTTTGTAGGTTGAAGAGTTAGACATGTCTGATAGGAGTAAATGGGAATGGTTTAAGTTTAACGTCAAACAAATAGCAATTGGCATGGGTAAAAAACTTTCACGTAAAAGGAGACAAGAACAAAAGGATCTGATTGATAAAATTAATACATTAGTAAATAACACACAACTATCCTTTGAAAACATTTCAGAATTACAGTCACTGCAGTCTCAACTAGACAAAATGTACACAATAAATGGAGCTTCCACTCGATCAAGAGCTGGATGGATTGAACAGGGTGAAAAAAGTTCATCGTATTTCTTTGGACTTGAAAAACAAAGACAAACTAAGGAAAAAAATGAGTAAGCTTATGACCAATGATAATATAATAGAAGATCAGAAATGAGTACAGGATTGAATTTGTCTCTTTTATTGTAACTTAAATTTAATAAATCAGAATGTGACGTCTTATTTTATCCCATCAATGATGACATCAAAAAACTGGATGAAGAAGACAAACATACACTTGATGAGCAATGAACTATAACAGAAATTGAAATTGCATTAAAACAAATGAAAAATGGTAAATCACCAGGAATCGATGGCTTAACATATGAATTTTTAAAATACTTTTGGGTGGATATTAAAAAAAAATATTATATCGAGCAATTTTAGAATGGACTAACAAAGGATGTTTATCCCCAACTATGAAGACAGGCTTAATAACCTTGCTACCAAAACCCCAAAAAGACTTCTTGTTGCTAGACAATTGGAGACCTATAACCTGACTATGCAATGATTATAAATTACTTGCCTTAGTATCTGCTAATCGTCTAAAGCGTGGACTTGTAAAACTTGTCGACGAATATCAATCAGCCTTCATGAAGGGAAGATAGATTCAAAACCACGTCCGACTGATTCTGGATATGATTGATTACCAATCAATTATTCAGTCAGATAGTCTCGTTTTATTTCTAGACTTTTTCAAAGCATTTGACACTGTGGAGCATGATTTTATGTTGATAAAACTCAAAAATCTTGGATTTGGAGAAGGGTTCTGCAAGGTTATTAAAATGTTTCACAATGATATTTATAGTTATATCTCCCTTAACCCTGGAATGACACCAAAATTGAAGATTTTATGCGGAATCAGACAAGGCTGCCCAATTTCACCAAAATTATTTATTTTATGTCCACAAATACTCACGTACTTAACCTTGTGGAATAATAGAACCATTACTATTAATAGGGAGATTTTATTTCAACAAGAATAGAACGATAAAGTTTTAGATGTTACCGATCTAATGGATGAAAATGGACATTTAATGCAATTTAATTCATTTGTAGAAAAGTTTCATTTAAAATGCTCCTATAGAGAATTTAATCAAAGTTGTAGAGCTTTTCCACCTCCCTTAAGATTCACGATAAAAAAGAACCTTGAATATTCAAAGGTGTCGGTCAAACTGCCTGAATTGAAAATCGGTGAAGTGGAAATTGGTGAAAGAAAAAGTAATAACAAAATAATTGGAAATGTTTTAAAATGGAAGCTATTCCCTGATTTCAAAAAAACAAAAAACAAAAGTAAGAATAACTGACGATGGAGGAATGCTAACATTTACACACTGTAGTTATCTTAGATGGCCAATTTCACCCACAGTGAAAGAAATTCAGTTTAAAATACTGAACAATATTTATCCAGCTGCTGAAACTCTCAGGAAAAGGTTGAATTTGCTTCTGTCTGAAAATGAGTTCAGCACAGAAACTCCATCACTGGGGGAAACTTTATTCTCCTGTGCTCTTATCTTTTATTCTGCAAAGCTTTGATTGTAATATTTGAATAAAAATCCCAAACTCACAGATAAACCTGGATTTATAAGGTTCTAACTGTGGGCCAATCATCATCCAGGCTGAATATGGGATGAACACGACATCGGCAGCCTGAACCGATCATGTAGTGGATGTTCTAATGGAGTTTAAATATTGTTCAATGTTTTACAATCAAATCTCAGGGTTTAGAAACAACTTCAGATTTGAAAATGTGAATGTGGATTTTACATCTTAAACACAAGCAGAAAAATCAAATTCATTCCAAAAGTGATATTTTATTTTTATATAGTGTGACCTGAACAGGTTTAAAATGTTGTTCTGTTCTGGCTTTATTATTGTTTATTAGTTATTTAATGAGATGCTGCTTAATATGAAACAAACAGAACTTTATAATGCGAAGGTCATGAGGTCATTTTCTTTTTAAATTTGACGAGTTTCTTGTCTGACAGTTAATTTTTAACATTTCCTTTTTAATTATTTTAAATTGTTCATCTGTTTTAATTTAAATATTAAAATGAGTGTTTTTGTGCAGCTGGATTGTGCTCTAGTGAAACAGATGACTGAGCAACAACGTGGCAACGTGCAGGAATTTTACAGAAAACACTACACACTTTTCTATTCTGGATCAAACAATCTCACTGTAGAATCCAAGGAGAGCCCAAACCCAGCGTATAGAGGCTGAGTGAATGTGGTGTGGACTCTGTGGAGGAGCTTCATCGTGTCAGAGACGCTGTAGAAGGACAGAGTTCCTGCACTGTGATCCACATACACTCCTATTCTGGAGGGTGATGGAACTCTGAGATCAGTCTCAATGTTGTTGTGATAGAAAGAGAGAGTAGAAGAAGAACACCGCAGTCTCCATGACTGATTGTTGAATCCAAACCTACAATCTTTACCCCGTCCTTTCCTGCTGATGCCTTTATATGAGACTGATATGGACACAACACCAGCACTGCTCCACTCCACCTCCCAGTAACAGCGTCCACACACACTCTCCTTACACAACACCTGCCACCAGGAATCAAATCTCTCTGGATGATCAGAGTAACGCTGCTCTCTCCCACTGTCTCTCACCGCTCTGTTCTTCTCAGACAGAATGAGGTAACGATGTGCCGTGTTGGGATCCAGAGTCAGATAGCAGAAATCTAAAATAAAAGAGAAAAACAAACTGAACAATGTGAACATGTTGGGTTTAATTCACACAATATATTTATGTGAAGTGTGTGTGTGTGTGTGTGTGTTAGATGTACATTTCAGAAACTCTTCTCTGCTCTGTGGTTCTGAAATGATCTGAACTGCTGCAGCTGTGGAGAGAAAAATGGAAACATGAGTTTGTGTAAAAGATGGAAAGAGTTGAAAGTGATCCAGTCAGTTTATTCATTTTAAATCAGTGTTTTAGTTCAAAGTGTCGGGTGAATAAAGTGTCTGCAGAAAAGAAAGCAGGAGCATCGCTAAGAAATAACATTAATAAAATAATAGTAACATTATTTTACTGGGGGATTTTAATATCCACTTTGACCACTCGGATAACTTGCTTACTAAAGATTTTAAGGCAATGTTAGATTGTTTTGATATGGCCCAATATATTGACTTTCCTACGTATTCAAAGGGCCACACTCTTGATTTAATCTGTTGTACTGGCATTGCCCCATTTAGTATCAGTACAGCTGACCTACCCATCTCTGACCATAAGCCTGTCTTATTCAATGCTAACCTACCACTCAGTAAGTTAAAATCACATCATGTCTTTTCGCAACATCAGACATGTAGAGGAGGATCTTATTAATTTAATTGCCTCAAGCACAAGCCCTGTCTCTGCTTTTCTACCTTCAAACCTCATGGACTATTATAACAGCTGCCTATCCTCTGCTCAACACTCTGCCCCTTGGTATACACCGGAGCTACAGCAGCTCAAGGCAGCAGGACATCGCCTGGAGAGGCTTAGTGCAAAAACTGGACTTACTATTCATAAACAAATGTATTCTGATCATATACTTCACTACAAAAATTTGCTATCAATAGCGAAAAACTCCTACCTTACTAATGCCATCAGCTCTGGTGAAGGGAATACTAGGAAACTTTTCTCCACTGTGAAAAATCTACTGAAACCACTAGTATCCAGCCTTCACAACAACCTCCCTAATGACCACTGCTCTGCTTTCCTGAAATTCTTTGATTCTAAAATCACCAACATCCATGAACAGCTGGCCACTGCAAATGTCATCCAGCCTGAACTGCTGGCAGCAAGTGCCACAAAACTAACCTCACCTAGTGCCTTATGTGACTTCAGTCTTCCAACTGAGGACTACATCTCTGAGCTCATTACTATATCAAACTCTTCAACCTGTCTTTTGGATCCCATCCCTGCCTCTCTAGTTAAAGCATGCTTACCAGCTTTAATAACCCTGATAACCTCCATTATAAAATCCTCTCTGACAACTGGCACAGTCCCATCGTCACTAAAAGTTGCCATAATCAGACCAACACTGAAAAAATCTGGACTGGACTGTAATGACCTCAACAACTATCGTCCTATATCTAATCTGCCATTCATTTCCAAAATACTTGAGAAAGCAGTTGCATCTCAACTTCTGACATACCTCCAATATCAAAATCTTTTTGAACAATTCCAATCTGGTTTTTGCCCTCAACACAGTACTGAAACAGCGCTTGTTAAGATCACAAATGATCATCTTCGTACAGCTGATGCTGTTCTGTTGTCCATCCTCATCCATCTGGACCTCAGTGCCACTTTCGACACAATATCCCATCAACTTTTGTTAGAGCGGCTAATGAGCATAGGAGTCTGTGGCACTGCCTATAAGTGGTTTAAGAGCTACTTATCTGACAGAACCTATTTTGTCCAGATCCAGGACCAGCGATCTGAAAGCTCCATCCTCCATCATGGAGTTCCACAGGGATCAGTACTGGGGCCACTCCTGTTCATTGTCTACCTCCTTCCCCTTGGTAACATTTTCAGGCACTATGGAATACAGTTTCACTCATACACTGATGACACCCAGCTTTATGTGTCCACTAGGCCCACTGCCAGCATCCCACCCAGTGCCCTCACTGCCTGTCTCCATGACATACAGGCATGGATGACAAGAAATTACCTAAAACTCAATAGTAGTAAAACTGAGCTTCTACTCATTGGAACCACAACAACACTTCAAAAAAAGCAATATTAAATCACCCTCTGTAGGTGAGGACATTATACCAGTCTCTAAACAGGTAAAGAGCCTTGGAGTTATCCTGGACAGCACCCTCTCATTCTCCAACCACATCAATAATGTCTGTCGAACTGCGTTCTTCCATCTCAGGAACATTTCCAGACTGCGTCCTGTACTTATCCAGCACTCTGCTGAAGTGCTTGTTAACACCCTGGTAATGTCCCGCATAGACTACTGCAATGCAATTTTGACAGGCATTCCAAACAAACTCACCCATCATCTACAGCTCATCCAAAACTCTGCGGCACGCATTATTACCTGTTCAAAGTCCTTCCACCATGTTTCACCCCTGCTGATCCAACTACACTGGCTTCCAATATCCCAACGTATTGACTTTGAAATCCTGCTAATCACTTTCAAAGCCTTCCATAATCTTGCCCCTCCATATATTAAAGAACTCCTATAGACCTACACACCTTCTCGTTCACAACGATCATCTAATACGGGATTATTGGCTGAACCAAACGTCAGACTCACTACAATGGGAGAAAGGGCTTTCTCATATGCCGCTCCTAAACTATGGAATTCCCTTCCCTCACATATCCGTACCCTGGACTCTATTTCACAATTCAAAAGTGCACTTAAAACTCACCTTTTTAAATTAGCAGATGGGCTCTAAGCCACCCACTTGCTGTTATGATTTTGATGTTTTTATCGTTCATTTTTCAACCACACATTGACTTTTTATCTGTAAGGTGACCTTGGGTGCTTTGAAAGGCGCCGTGAAACAAATTAGATGTATTATTATTATTATTACATAACACATCACTGTGTTTCTCCAGCAGGAACAGCTCCTCTTACCATGTGGAGGGATTTTGTTGAATTCCTCCTCACAGAATTCCTCGAGTCTCTTTTTCAGATCTGAGAGAGAATTCTTCACGCCATCAAATGACAGATGTTGATGGACAGTGACGCTGGATGTGTGAAAATCGTGTCTGCGAAATTGAGGAGACCGACGTCCAGAAGCTAAAACCTACAGAAAGCAAATGAAATATAAAACCCACTTGTGATGTCAGATGTAGGTATCATGCCGCCATTTTGTCTCTAAGAACTACAACTCCTAGTCCTCTTCTGCGTGACCTACGTCACGCATGGGTGGGATCATCTACGTCAGTCCGCCATGCGCGCTTAAATCCAGGCGGAAGCTCTGCTCTTT
The DNA here is from genome assembly GCF_027579695.1 of Neoarius graeffei. NCBI lineage: Eukaryota > Metazoa > Chordata > Actinopteri > Siluriformes > Ariidae > Neoarius > Neoarius graeffei. Next base: position 10,153,645 of record NC_083570.1, read on the forward strand.
GTCTCTCGCGTCCGGTTTCCGAGGAGTCTAGATGCATAAAGAGATGCTCTCAAACCCGAAAACACTTCTTTCTTGCAAGATTCACCATCCAGCACATTCTGTGCCTAACCACTGGCCAAGGTAAAAGTCCAGAATAGCGCGATCTTTAAACTCAACCTGAGTTACAACCGGTTTATTCGTATTAGAAGTGACGTCACGACTGCAGCCCAGGCAGTTAAAAGTTAAGAAGCGATTGAATCCTTTTTAACTCAAAAGCGCTGTGCATCTTATTCTGATCAGAGACTTTTCCTCACGAACGCTGAGGTTCGGACCAAGAATCCTCTGCTTTCCACGGGAACCACCCAAGTGCTCCGCTGGACCCGAAAGTTCTCTACGCCTCCATCACGAGCGGCTCACGTGCTCCCACGGCGAGGCCCGAGACTACACCGGCGAATATTTCTTCATATCTTGCTAAAGGCAGGATTAAGTAAGATTTTGGCATTTGGGCATAATTAAGATAGTCTTAGGAATTTAGCTTTATTGAAATAGTGTGAATTTAAACCCAGGTTTATCTGTTACACTGTTAAACACACAGCGTGTTGAATTGTTCTGTTTTTGTTTTAATCTCAATTGTTTTTAATAGATAGGCTGTGCATGCTTTCCTTTACTACTAACATATTTAGTTGTCTTATTATACATCTTGACCGCATTAAGATTTCAGGGGATTCAGTACTGTTATAAGCTAGTGAAATTGGCTTATGGTTGATTTCTTTTAGCACACATTAGCTACGGCAAATTCCTTTGTCTTTAGCAACACGTGCTCAGTAGGCCTCACCAGGCCTAACAAACACACTTTAGCTAGGCCATAGGGCCTTTCACAAACACACACTAGCAACACAAGGCTAATCTAGGCCTCCACCACGTGTAGTTAGCTACACGAGGCTAAACACATGGTCAAGTCCTTCCCACACACACACACAAGCACACATTAGCAACAGAGCTAATCCTTTGTTCTATTTAGATAACATTCCTTTGTTTTAGCTAGCAACAAGCTAGGCCATACACACACAAACACACACCATATCATATTTGTATATATTGATTTATTATTTTTATCTTTGTATAATAAATTCATTTATTATCAAAACTGTGTTTATTTGTGTGAACAATATCTGAAGTCCCCAATCTCCCAAAGAATTCAAAAAGGTGCATATAAGTTATGTAATATGGTAAGTGATCGTAATAATTTGGAAATATACCATAATCTAGCTGTTTGGTAATTTATCCAGGATGAATGGTATGATTCACTAAATGATTCATTGAACGATTCACTATATGATTCACTAAATGATTCATTGAACGATTCACTAAATGATTCACTTCAAATGAGACTGATTCTATGGTATGATTCAATTCAAATGAGTCAAAGTAAACGATTCAATGGGATTGATTCATTTTAATTATTAACCTTCAAATTTAATGAGACTGATTTAATGAGATTGATCACTTAATTTCAATAATTGACTGATTGCACCCACATCAGACAAGGACATTTATTGTTCCCTTAATGAGAGGTGTTTTAGAGAGTGTGTGAGGAACAGCTGGCTCTGTAGATCAGACAGTGAGTGTTACCTGGAGGAAATGGATGTGATCGTGTGTGTGTGAAAACTGCTCCAGCTCAGTGACTCTCCTCTGAAGATCAGCAATCTCCTGCTCCAGTTGCTCCAGGAGTCGTTCAGCTCGACTCAGTTCAGCCTTCTCCTGACCTCTGATCAGCTCCGTCACCTCCCAGCGCTTTTTCTCCATGGAGCTGATCAGCTCAGTAAAGATCCTCTCACTGTCCTCCACTGCTGTCTGTGCACTGAGCTGTTCGGGGACACACACACACACACACACACACACACACAAGATTTAAAGCTCATCTATCATTCCCTCTCTTACTGGGACTGTAAATGACTCGTTGTCCATGTTGTGTGTGTTTCTAGGAGCAGCTCTGTCTCTGCTCACTGCTCACCTTTATAGTGTTCACAGCCTGTTTCAGCTCCTGCACCTTCTTCTGCTTCTCCTGGATTCTCTGCTGGGATTTCATCTGCTCCTCCTTTAACTCACTCTGAGGACAAATAAAATACATTCAGCTTTTTATACAGTACGAGCGAACTGGTTCCATATTAATGTCAGTTCAAAGTACATTCATGTTTTGCTCTGAAGGTTATGTCCTCTGTGTGTGTGTGTGTGTGTGTGTGTGTGTGTGTGTGTGTGAGAGAGAGAGAGAGAAATGTTCACTAACTGATCTGGGCTGGGTTTCCCGAAAGCCTCTTAAAAGGTCATAGGCAAGGGTCGGAGGTGAAACGTAGAATATCAACTTTATTGTCTAGAAGAACGACCCAAAAAGCAAATTCAATCTTCCTAGTGTCTAATTTGGACCCTAAAATTGAATAAAACGGTTAAAATATACTGTTTTGCCCAACTTCCGAAGGTTTGTTTACATCTCACTTATGCGCACTTTCACTGCCAGGGGACCGTCGTCGTGATGTCATTTAAGTCAAACGGACCGGGAGCAGCTCTGTGTTTACTTGCAAACCGAGCACACGTGTACGGACTTTGGTCGTGAGAGGTTGTGTAAAATGTCTGAAAACGATGGCGATTTTGAAGTAGGAACTCTCCAAATTGAATATCGAGAGGTGAAACCATATATGTATGAACCTATGACCGTTGCGAAGCAATCGGTGAATGTGGCTCACTGGTTTGACCGTGCAGCCTCGGAATCAGACAGCGACTCGGCCGACTCTGATCGCGGTGACCCTGGACCTCAACAAGATTTGCGCCCAAACGATTTATACTGGTAGTTATGATAAATTCCTACTTTTGTCGTAATACTAAATAAGAGCCCTTTTGAAGAATAATTAAACTGCCCTCCCTAGTGGATATAGGGAATGATTACTGGACAGTGCACTGGTAGGCCACATTAGCCTGCCATCTGCAGCATTATACTATTTATAGCTGACTCTAAGCGAGGAAATATCCCTTTGTCTCATTTCCACAATGATTGTACAGGATCCCTCAGGATTCTTGACTTGTTAATTGCAAGCAAAAGTAAAAATGTTTATCTCCAATCTTCTCCTTTTTGCTTGAGCGTTGCTGGTCCATTTCTTCTTTGACTGCTTGATTTTGTTTCACGCGCACAATCCACTCTCTCCGCCTCGTCTCCTCTTCCAGAAAAAAAGAACCCTCTGGCTTCACACACATGATCCACTCTCTCCATCTTGTCTCCTCTTTTGGAAAAAGCCAACCCACTCGCTCCACCTCATCTCCTTTTTTGGAAAAAGCCAACCCTTTCGCTCTGCCTCTTCTCCTCTTTCAGAAAAAGCCAACCCTCTCACTCCGCCTCTTTTCCTTTTTAGGAAAAAGCCAATCCTCTCGCTCCGCCTCTTCTCCTCTCTTGGTAAAAGGTAAAAACTTCTTCCTGAAATGGTCCCGTTAAAACAGTTCACTGCACAACAATAAGGCATGGGTTTTTTTCTTTGGAAATTCCTGAACGCACGTCTGCACTCAAGCTGAACGGCAATGTACGTAAGTAACCGGAAGTGGACTCAACTCAAGCGGTTTGTTTGGCTTAAATGACGTCACGCGCCAAGTGGCCATGAAAATAGCCGAACAGAAATTCGCCGCAATCCACACGAACTTATTTTAATTATTACTTATTAACAATACTTCTTGGGACCAGAAGAAAATTACAGAGGGTTTTTTTTAACATATAAAGCTTCAAATGTGCATAATGACCTCTTAAGATCCATCATCAAGCTAACATGGTTTTCCCGAACAACATCGTAGCACAAGTCGTCCTTTAGTTTGCTCGGAATTTACGAGAGACCTGGAGCACTCGTTCAAAACAAAGAGTGACTCGCTTGCTGCCGAATCCACAGAATGCGCATGCGGCTCTGAGGGACTCTCACAGTCAGTGGGGGAAACTCGTGTTGAATCTGCTGGTGATGTTCAATTAGTTTTCTTGTACATTGCAAGTACATCGAGTTAATTATCAGAGGTGGACAGTAACAAAGCACATTTACTTGAGTTCTAGATTAGATTAGATTAGATTAGATTAGATTAAACTTTATTGATCCCTTTGGGAGGGTTCCCTCAGGGAAATTAAGATTCCAGCAGCATCATTACAGGATAAATAGAGAATAGAAAATCGAGAAAAAAAACCTTCTAGATAAATTAAATTAAATTAAGTATTTACATATACAAATATAAAAAGAGGGGCGGCACGGTGGTGTAGTGGTTAGCGCTGTCGCCTCACAGCAAGAAGGTCCGGGTTCAAGCCCCATGGCCAACGAGGGTCTTTCTGTGTGGAGTTTGCATGTTATCCCCGTGTCCGCGTGGGTTTCCTCCGGGTGCTCCGGTTTCCCCCACAGTCCAAAGACATGCAGGTTAGGTTAACTGGTGACTCTAAATTGACCGTAGGTGTGAGTGTGAATGGTTGTCTGTGTCTATGTGTCAGCCCTGTGATGACCCGGCGACTTGTCCAGGGTGTACCCCGCCTTTCGCCCGTAGTCAGCTGGGATAGGCTCCAGCTTGCCTGCGACCCTGTAGAACAGGATAAAGCGGCTAGAGATAATGAGATGAGATGAGAATATAAAAAGAATAAGATATGGGGAAGGGGACCAGCAGGAGAGGTATTGCACATTATATTGCACATTGTCCAGTATTGCTTATTGTTAGGCTAGGCTACTGCTCCTTCCTGTCCTCTGTCCTCCTGTTACCCCTCCTCCCCCCCAGAGAGGAGTTGTACAGTCTGATGGCGTGAGGGACAAAGGAGTTTTTAAGTCTGTTCGTCCTGCACTTGGGAAGGAGTATACTGTCACTGAACAGGCTCCTCTGGTTGCTGATGACAGTGTGCAGAGGGTGACTGGCATTGTCCATGATGCTCAGTAGTTTGTCCATAGTCCTCTTCTCTGCCACCATCACCAGAGTCTCCAGCTTCATGCCGACCACAGAGCCGTCCCGCCTGATCAGTTTGTCCAGCCTGGATGTGTCCTTCTTGGATGTGCTGCCCCCCAGTACACCACAATGTAAAACAGGACACTGGCGACCACAGTGTGGATAGAACATCCACAGGCATTTCCTGCAGATGTTAAAGGACCACAGCCTCCTAAGGAAGTATAGCCTGCTCTGTCCCTTCCTGTATAAGTGATTGGTGTTGCAAGTCCAGTCCAGCCACAGCCCGAGGTACTTGTAGGAAGACACAGCCTCCACCTCGACTCCCTCGATCAGAACTGGTTGTGACCTTGGTCAGATTCAGATTCAGAATATTTATTGTCATTGTCACAAAAAGAACAACGAAATTTCATTGGAGCATCCATACAGCAGAGTTGATAAAGTGCAAAACCCATAAATAAATACATACCCCCCTAAGTAAACCAGTGTAAACATTTGACCCAGAATTACCTCAGTACAACAAAAAACAGCATAGCAGATAGCAGCATAAGTTCTTAAACTTATAAAGTGCAGAGCAGGGACATTCAGACAGATACCTGAGTATTATGATATTGTATAAACAGTGCAAAAACCAGATCAGTGCCATTATAATGTTATAACGTTATTGTCTGGGGGCAGGGGAGAGAGAGTAGTGACAACTGCAACAATGCAAACCAGTTTAATGATATTAATTGGTGGATGTGTTTGTGGATGTGGCAGAGTTCAGTAGCCTCACAGCTTGTGGATACAGGCTATTGGCCAGTCTGGATGTTCTGGCCTGTATGGACCTATATCTTCTCCCTGAGGGCAGCAGGTGGAAGAGGTGATGAGCAGGGTGGTGCTGATCCCACAGGATGTTGCGCACTCTTCTCAGACAGCGAGTGGAGTAGATGGTGCTGATCTCTCGGAGAGTCGTTCCAATGATTCTCCCGGCAGCTTTCACCACCCGCTGAAGTGCCTGCTGGTCGGCCTTAGTGCAGCTGGAGAACCACACTAGAAGTCCATGTGTCAGCACACTACTGATGGCACAGTTATAAAAGTTCACCATCAGAGGTCTGGGGATATTAACGCTCCTCAGCTTCCTCAGGTGATAGAGCCGCTGTTGTGCTTTTCCCATGGCTGTGGAAATATGAGTGCCCCAGGACAAGTCCTCAGTCACTGTTACCCCCAGGAACTTGAAACTCCTCACCCTCTCTACCACATCGTTGCCTATGGAGAGAGGTAGGTGGTCAATGTGTCCTTTCCTGCGAAAGTCCACGACTATATCCTTGGTCTTCTTGGTGTTTAAGGCCAAGTTATTGTCGTGGCACCACGACTCCAGGTGTTGTACCTCTCTCCTGTAGTTTGTCTCATCGTTGTTTGTAATAAGTCCGAGAACCGTGGTGTCGTCAGCGAACTTGACAATGAGATTGGACGAGGAGGAGGCAGAGCAGTCATGTGTAAACAGAGTGTAGAGCAAAGGGCTCAGCACACACCCTTGAGGGGCCCCGGTGTTAATGACAAGGGTGGAGGTTCTTGCCCACTCTGACACTCTGTGTGCGATTTATTAGAAAGTCCACAATCCAATTGCACAGGGTGGTGTTGAGTCCCAGCTGGTGGAGTTTGGACCGGAGTTTGAATGGCCGGATGGTATTAGAAGCCGAACTATAGTCCACAAAGAGGAGCCGTGCATAGGTGTTCTTATGCTCCAGGTGCTCCAGCAGTGTGTGCAGCACTGTGGCAATGGCGTCTTCAGTTGACCGGTTCTCTCTGTAGGCAAATTGGTGTGGATCCAGTATTGGTGGTAAGGCGGCTTTGATGTGTTTAATGACCAGTCTCTCCAGGCATTTGGTGGGAATGGAGGTGAGTGCCACAGGTCTGTAGTCGTTAAGACATGTGACATTGGATTGTTTTGGGATGGGAACAATGATGGCTGCTTTGAAACAGACTGGAACCAGAGAACAGGACAGCAAGGTGTTGAAGATGGGGGTGAAGACGTCCGCCAGCTCCGCAGCACAGTCTTTAAGCACCCGGCCCAGCACTCCATCTGGTCCGGCCGCCTTCCTGGTGTTAATGCTGCAGAACACACATCTCACCTCATGCGTGCTCAGGACTGGAGCAGGGTCGGTTGAGGGGAGGGGGGGCAGGACAGGATCATTGTTGTCCCTGTCAAAACGGGCGTAAAAGAGGTTTAAATACTCAGCCAAGGTGGGACTGTCAGCTGAGGGTGGTGGAGTTTTCCTCTTATAGTCCGTGATGGCCCTGATGCCATCCCAGACCTGCCTTGGGTTTGTGGTGGTGTCAAACCTGGCCTCAATATGCCTCCTGTAATGGTGTTTGGCAGTATTGATGCCTCTCTTCAGGTTGGCCCTGGCAGCACTGTACGCCTCCTGGTCCCCAGAGTGAAACGCAGAATCTCTAGCTCGGATAAGCTGTTTTACTCAATGTGTCATCCATGGTGGTGTATTAGGGAACACACGGAATTGCCTCCAGCAGGTGACATTGTCCACACAGAAGCAGATGTAATCTAAAACAGTGGAGGTGTAATTGTCCAGTGAAACACGATTGTCAGTGTCCTGCTCTTTGAATACATCCCAGTCTGTGTGGTGGAAACAATCCTGGAGCATAGGAACTGCATCCACCGGCCATGTTCTCACAGTTTTGGTTGTGATCCCAGCGATCTTGATCTTAGGTGTATACCGTGGGTGTAGCAGAAGAGAGAGGTGGTCTGACAGACCCAGGTGGGGGTAGGCCTGGGCCTTGTATGCGTCTGCTACATTAGTATACACCTGGTCCAAAATTCTATCTCCTCTAGTAGCACACTTCACATAACAGTGGAATTTGTGAAGCACTGATTTTAAATCCGCGTGATTAAAGTCCCCAGCTGCAATAAAAACACTGTCCGGATGTGCTACTAGGCTGTTGTTGATGCTGCCGCTCACTTGTGCTAACGTTAGCTTAGCATTAGCGTCTGGTGGAATGTAAATGGCACAGATGTAAACAACAGCGAATTCCTGTGGGAGATAGAATGGACAGCACTTTAACAGCAACAGTTCTGCCTCTGGACTACACAGCTTATCCACCACAGTGACGTTTGTGCACCAGGAGTTGTTGATATAAATGCACAGTCCCCCGCCGGTCTTCTTACCAGAGTCTGCGGTCCTGTCGGCTCGGTAGGCGGTGCGGCCTGCTAGCTCGATAGCCGCATCTGGGATGGAGCTGTCCAGCCAGGTCTCGGAAAAGATCAAACACGAACAGTGGTTTAAAGTCCTTCGTGTAGCCATCTGCAGTCGTATCTCATCCAGTTTATGACGGATTGAACGAGCGTTAGAGAGAAAGATGGTCAGGAGTGGTGATTTGAAGGGGCTAGCCTTTAGCCTAGCCCAGGCGCCCCCCCGCTTGCCTCTCTTCTGCCTCTGCTCACAGCACCTCCTCCTCTGGCCTGCTGCTGCGGGTGTCCCCGGGAGTGGTTTAACAATCTCCGGGGGGATCAGATACTCCACGGACAGCTGATATTCTCCGCTCAGTTGTAAAAGTTTGTTTCTGCTGTACTGAAACATGCAAAGACTGTGTAAAATGATACACAACACCACCAACAAAGTGTAAAAGTAGTAGGAGCTCTGAGCTGTTGCATCTGTGCGCGCCGCCATTTTTGGACCTCCCAAAGTCAATGACCAGCTCTTTGGTCTTCGAGGTGTTGAGCTGCAGATGGTTCCTGTTGCACCACACAGCAAAGTCCCTCACCAGGCTCCTATACTCCTCCTCTCTGTCATCACTGATACACCCAACGATGGCTGTATCATCGGCAAACTTCTGAATGTGACACAGCTCCGAGTTGTAGCAGAAGTCCGCGGTGTACAGAGTGAAGAGAAGAGGGGCCAGCACTGTGCCCTGGGGTGCTCCGGTGCTGCTAATCACAGTGTCAGACATGATGTCCTTCAGCCTGACGTACTGCGGCCTGTCGGTGAGGTAGCTGGAGATCCAGGTGACCAGGCAGGGGTTCACTTGCATCCTGTTCAGTTTGTCCTGAAGCAAAAGGGGCTGAATGGTGTTGAAGGCACTTGAGAAGTCCAAGAAGTGGATCCTCACTGTGCCATTTCCCTTATCCAGATGCAAGTGGGCTCGGTGTAGCAGGTAGAGGATGGTGTCTTCCACACCAACACCTGCCCGGTATGCAAACTGCAGACAGTCCTGGGCATGTTGTACCTGGGGTCTGAGGAGGCTGAGGAAGAGCCGCTCCAATGTCTTCATCAGATGTGAAGTGAGTGACACCGGTTGGAAGTCGTTCAGCTCGCTGGGCCGATTCTTTTTGGGAACTGGATTGATGCATGATGTCTTCCAGAGGGTGGGCACTCTCCCCAGCTGCAGGCTGAGGTTGAAGATGCATTGGAGTGGTTCACTCAGTTCAGCAGCACAGGTCTTCAGTAATCGGGGACACACCTTGTCTGGGCCTGCTGCTTTCCTGTGGTGAAGCTTCCTCAGTTGAACTCTGACCAGTAATGCATGGAGGAGTCGGTGTTGAGGTGGGGGAGGAGGGGGCTGCTGCAATGACTGGGGGGAGGTGTGTTGAGGGAAGAAGTGTACTTAAGTACACTTTTTGAGTATCTTTACTTTACTTGAGTATTTTTTTTTTGGAAACTTATGACTTTAACGTCACTACATTTGAAATACAAATATCATACTTTTTACTCCACTACATTTTGATCAAGGTCCTCGTTACTCATTACTATGAAGTGGTTTTGAAAGTGGATGTTTTTCTTTTCTAAAACATGATTGTTTTTTTCACAGGTGACACTGAGACAATCTATCAGTAATCACTAGGGTCACGTCATGTCCATAGACTGGATAAAGTCAAGATCAATGATTTCTCTGCAGCATTATTTAACACAATCAGTTGATGGCAGAATGGAAGGAGGCAGTTCTTCTGGGGAATGCACACACCCAAGGTTCTATAGACCCTTCCCACGTGACATCACGACAAACGCGGCCGCCATTTTGGACATGAACTACCAGTAGTCTACCACAGCCAACAACAAGGAACGACGGCGAAGCATCGAAAGGAATATAGCCATCAAAGAAAGTTTTTACTTTCAGCAAGACTTCCATCATGCCATTATATTGTTGTGCAACTGGATGTAGTAACCATCAACACACAAGGCAAGATTTATCATTTTATCGGATCCCGACAGATGCTGACCGACGGAGAAGATGGATGGTCTCTAAAATATTGGCAAAATGATGTTTATTGACATAGCAATTGTGTGTAACGGGAAGCATTGGCATATCCGAAGTGTTCTGTTTACATCAAAGATAAAATAAACCGATATGACAACGACTGCTGCTGCCAGGTTGGGGACACAAATTAGTAGAAAGGAAGTGTGCCAACAGACTTCCTTTGTGGTCGATTCTGCTTTAAGGTAAGATGCATTTAATTATTCGTCTGCTGTGGGTTTGGAATCGGTAGCCTGACCGATTCGTTCATGTTTGTGATGCCATTTGTTTGTTGACGCGTGTTGAAATGGAAGATTGGTTGTTGACATGGTTTCCAGTGATGCTTTGGTGCTGCTGTGGATCAGATGTGTTGAGTAGCCTGACTGTTTTTTTTTCTTGCGTGTGGTATCATTGTTGACGCGAGGTTGTTTTTTGAACATGCCAATGCGAACACGATTTCCCCTGATGAGTTATGACTTCAGATGCGATGCGTGTGTGGAGGTGTGGAGTCCGCGTGATATGTGCATAAGATAGGCTTCTCATGTGTTTGGAGATCCGCACTCTGAGACAAGCGCAAGCACCCCCCCCAGGGAAAAAAAGGGACCCCCCAAAAATAGCGGCATAGTTCGAACACTGGGTTGGAGAAAGTAATGGCAAATAGTGAGTGCACAAACCATAGAAGGTAAACTGTACACAGCACCAGGGCAGTGTGATGGTATGTCTACTTTTAGATTGTGTTAGCTTATCAATGAACACACTCGTCACTCGACGAGTTTCACGTCTTTACGACGGATACTTAAATGTGTGTTAGGTATTATTGTTGCAGTCAAAGCAGTTATTGTAGCAGCTAGATGAGCGAGAACCGAAAGGGTCTGTGCCATAAACTGTTATTTCTTCATGTCCAAAATGGCGGTCGCGTTTACGAAGATCACGTGAGTGAAAAGGGTCTATAGCTAGAACCCATGTTTCAGTTTTCTGAAAGGAATAAAGAGTAGTTTAATTTTAAATGTTTGCTTTGTTTGCCTAAAACAGAGCACATCACAGCCTACAAAAACTCCCCATCTGACCTGCAGAAGCATATTGAGGGATATAAACGTTTTATTCCAAGAGAAAGCTTGCAGTGAAGTTGTCTGTGCTTTAGAGCTAGCGATAACGTTGCAATAGCCATGCAGTCTGATTAGTCAAATGACTTTCTTTGGATTTGCCCGCCAAGTTGCCATAGCCTTGTCCATAGCTAATGTTTACATATAGCTAGTTAACTTGGACACTGTTAGTTAGCATGTAAAAATGGAGTTACGCTAACATGAATAACGTTAACTTATCTGAAGTCCTTTCAGAAATGTTTTAGCATAATCTTGCCAAATAAACAGAATGTAGAAATCTTTCTTTACTCATAATGTTATCTAGAAAGAAAGAAAGCACAACTTTATTCATCACACACTTGTGAAATTCCTCTCTGTATTTAACCCATCTGCAGTGGTGAACACACACATGCACACACACACGTGAGCAATGAGCACACACACATACCCAGAGCAGTGGGCAGCCATGCTAACAGCGCCCGGGGAGCATTTAGGAGTTCGGTACCTCACTCAAGGGCACCTCAGCCCAAGGCCATCCCATATTAACCTAACCGCATGTCTTTGGACTGTGGGGGAAACCGGAGCACCTGGAGGAAACCCACACTTGGTCAGTGTATGCTGTGTTTAAATGTGCTATACAAATTAAACTTACTTACTTACGCGGACACGGGCAGAACATGCAAACTCCACACAGAAAGGCCCCCCCCGGCCGCTGGGCTCGAACCCAGAACCTTCTTGCTGTGAAGCGACCGTGTTAACCACTTACACCACCGTGCCGCCCCCAATATGATTTCAAGTCTGAAAAGAGTTTGCTAGCATGTCAGGTGGAGGTTCACTGTAGGGTGACCACCTGTCCCGCATAGCGCGTGCGCGTACAGCATTTGAAGCCGAATTTATGCGTCCCGCAAATTCAGAACGTGTCCCGCATAATCAATGCTTGCTGAGGGGGATGTCGCTCTCCCCGGGCCACCCAGGCAGCCAAACGAATATTACTTGACATTTCAGCACACCACCGTCGCCACTATAGACTGTAGAACAAAACCACACACACACCCCTCACAACTGACTGGTTGTTGTCAACTTTTTGTTGTTGCCATGACACCGCACTCACGTGCACAGACAGTGATGAGGGACGCAGGTGCAACGCATGCATTGCTTTCATATTAAAAAATGGAGAAAGGTACCGGGGAGATGGCAGGTGAGGCACCGCCACCTCCAGTTAAAAAGAGAAGGTGTATGTACAGGAAAGAGTGGGAAAATGAATATTTGTGGCTGAAAGGGGTTGAGGGGGATACCGAGAGGGCTTTTTGTGACCTTTGCAAAACATCTTTCTCAATCGGACATGGCGGGGAATACGATGTGAAATGACACAGGCTCGCGGAGACTCACAAGAAACGTGTGCAACAGAAAGAAACATCTAAATCTATGGATGCTTTCCTCCCACCTAAAAACGACTCTCTAGCTGACAAAGTGACTGCGGCAGAGGTGACGAGTGTGTATCACACTGTCCAACACACAATATCATATCGGGCAGGACTTTTTTTTTCTACTGTTTCTGTGGTGCTGAGCCACTACAATTCCTGTTAATCCACTGAAAACTAAATGGAGACTTGTCACTATTCCTGCTGTACTGATGCACTGCAAAGCCTCAGACGCAATATTATATTATGATTGATTTAAAGTGAATAAATTATCTCATCTCATTATCTCTAGCCGCTTTATCCTTCTACAGGGTCGCAGGCAAGCTGGACCCTATCCCAGCTGACTACGGGAGAAAGGTGGGGTACACCCTGGACAAGTCACCAGGTCATCACAGGGCTGACACATAGACACAGACAACCATTCACACCTACGGTCAATTTAGAGTCACCAGTTAACCTAACCTGCATGTCTTTGGACTGTGGGGGGAAACCGGAGCACCCGGAGGAAACCGACGCGGACACGGGGAGAACATGCAAACTCCACACAGAAAGGCCCTCGCCAGCCCCGGGGCTTGAACCCAGGACCTTCTTGCTGTGAGGCGACAGCGCTAACCACTACACCGCCGTGCCGCCATGAATAAATTGTAATGGAAAATAAATAAAATTGAGTCGCTTCAGTAAATCATAAGTGGAAGTGTGTCTGTCAAGTCATAATTGAATGGTCAAAATATTATGAATGTTTATTTAAGAAAAAAACACATTTGGTGGCCTGTTCATGACCATACATCACCAATAACAGCAGATTAGGGTATTATTGATATACCATGTAAGGTAGTATGTGCTAGAAATGGGTAAACCACTATCTGTGAGTCTTCCAGCAGCCGGCGCGGTGCAGTGGGGGCGGCGTCCCACATTGTCCCTCAAAAACATACCCCTTGTCCCCCCTTGGGCTTATGAGCAGGTGGTCACCCTACTTCACTGACATGATTCCCAGGCAGATTCATATGTGCATGAATACATACACTTACACATGCTCACACGTGAGACCTGTGAGATGGACAGTATTGTACTAGCCAGTCACAACAAATTGCTGGAATTTTTTGTTTTGATATCAGATGATGGTCTTGCACCTTTTATTTTTTAATTTTTGTCTTGCTTAAAGCAGTGTTGCTGTTGGGCCGTTATTAAGCTCGAGGTGTGGATTTGGGTTTTAATCAGGTTGGATTGTCCTTTTTATTTTCTGAGCAGGCTGTATTTACAGCTGTTCCACTGTCTTCCTGATTAACACACACATATATGTGTGCACACACTGCCAGAGCTGTGTCAGAACACTACCATGCTGCTTTGTGGGGGTGGGGAGGAGGGTTACAATAAAAAAAAATGAAAATGACAATAGCTCTTTTTCAGTTCAGTTGTGTTTCATTTTGTAACATTCTACCAGGTGTTTATTCGACAAGTTTGTGGCAGCGGGGGTGTGGCCAAGCAGCAGTCTGTGAATGGAGGGTGGGGTCGGGGAAGGTAAGTGGCAAAGTCATTCCACCTGCTGTCAATTAATGTGTGTGTGTGTGTGTGTGTGTGTGTGTGTGTGTGTGTGTGTGTGTTACAGGGACAGAGCATAAAAGGAGAGGGAGAGCAGAGAAAAGGGGCTCCCTCCCGGCCACAACACATGTGAGTGAGTTAGTGAGTGAAAGCCGAAAAGCTAAAAATAAGTGAAATAAAAGAGTTTGTGTGTGAGACCATCAACTCTCGCCTGCCGTGCTTCTGTGCTCCACCCACATCAGGAACTGCTACAGTGGTGCCGAAACCTGGGACGCACAGAAGGGAACCACCCCATGGACTCCTCCCCATTCAAAGAGCTCATCCTTGCCCTCACTCCTGCCCAGCAGAACCAGCATCAAGCGCTGATTGCCCGCCAAAAGGAACAAGAGCAACACTTCGAAGCCTTGATGCTGGCCCAGCAGGAAGATCGCCAGGCGTTCCGGCACCTGCTCACGTCAGCAGGGGCATCAACCATCACCGCAGCCAGCACCCTCACTAAGATGGGCCTGCAGGACAATCCAGAAGCGTTCCTCGCCCTCTTCGAGCAAGCAGCTGAGGTGTGGGGGTGGCCGCTGGAGCAGTGTACCTCCTCCCGCTCCTGACTGGTGAGGTGCAGCTTGCAGTGCAGCAGCTCCCTGCTGACAGCCGACTGGTGTATGCTGACCTGAGGAAAGCCATACTGCAGCAGGTCGGCCGCTCCCTGGAACAACATTGCCAACGCTTCCAGATGCTGGTATTAGAGGAGGTCAGCCAGCCGTTTGCATTTGGCCAGCAACTCCGGGACACCTGCCTGTGGTGGCTGAGAGCGGAAGCCTGCAACGCCGATGAGATCATCGATCTGGTGGCACTGGAACAGTTTATCTCTCAACTTCCGGAAAGAACGGTGGAATGGGTCCAGTGTCATTGCCCGGTGTCGCTGGAGTGAGCCATTGAGCTGGCAGAGGACCATCTGGAGGCGGCTCCGACAGCAGGCAGACAAGGCATCTCCCCTCGCTTCTTTTTTCTCTCTTTCCCCCCCATCTCTCGTTCCCCTCCTCACCCCGTTCCCCTGCCGCGGAGGCGGCAGCCGACTCCTCCCCAGCCAGCCCGTCGCACCCGTGGTGTCCTCCCATCTTCCTCTTCCATCACTGTGTTGTCGCCTCCTCAGGTGAGTGACACCCATAACGCCAGTGCAGAGGGAAAGCCTGGGTTGGTGTGCTGGCGCAGCGGGGAGTCGGAGCATCTCCAGAGTCGGAGCTCCGCAAGGAAGGTGGGAGCTGTGATCCGGATCCCGATGAGCCAGAAACTGCCCCTGATCAGGCTGGAATGTATCACATACCAGTAAGTGTTCAAGGGGATCTGTGGTTGGTAGAAGAGAGCAACTGGACTTGCTTGAAGATTCTTGAAAACGTTTCACCTCTCATCCGAAAGGCTTCCTCAGTTCTGTCTGACTAATAGGGAGTATCAAGTATTTATCCTCTCATGGATCATCATCGAATCCGAATCAGAATTCTGATGGCTGCATTGTAGGTGGCTGATAAAAGATGTCTTAAACACCCACCTCTGTTCAGTGATGGTCATTCCAGGTTGACAAAAATGAACGATCCTCTCTGGCTAAGATGTCTGCCAGTTTTCTGGAAGTCCTCTCATACTCCTGCACCAGTTCATTTTTGTCAACCTGGAACGACCATCACTGAACAGAGGTGGGTGTCTAAGACATCTTTTATCAGCCACCTACAATGCAGCCATCAGAATTCTGATTCAGATTCTATGATGATCCATGAGAGGATAAATACTTGATACTCCCTATTAGTCAGACAGAACTGAGGAAGCCTTTCGGATGAGAGGTGAAACGTTGTCAAGAATCTTCAAGCAAGTCCAGTTGCTCTCTTCTACCAACCACAGATTACTATGCAGCTGGATGACTGAGAATCTTCACAGACATGTTCAAGGGGATACATATCATGCTTTGGTGGATTCTGGTTGTAATCAGACCTCAATTCACCAACGCCTGGTGCAAGGTGAGGCATTGGGGAAAGCACAAGCGGTGAAAGTGTTGTTTGCATGGGGATGTTCACAATTATCCCTTAGTGTCCATCTGTATTTTATTCCAGGGCCAAATGCATAGAGTAAAGGCGGCGGTTAGTCCTCGTCTCACCCACTCGTTGATTTTGGGTACTATTTGGCCAGGGTTTAAAAAGCTGATGGAATATTTAACATGTAGTGGGTCCTGCACTAGTAGGTCATGGGAAGATCCCGGTGTGGCATTGACTGGAGAAGCTGTCACAGAGCCGTCTATGTCAGCACTGCATCAGCGTGAGGAGCAGCCTGCTCCTCCTCCCTCTCTCAGGGATTCCCTTGGGGATTTCCCATTAGAGCAGTCGTGAGACAAGACTCTGTGGCATGCGTTTGACCAAGTGAGAGTAATCGATGGTCAAACTCTTCAGCCAAGCATGGCACCGACCTTCCCTTATTTTGCTAGAATGAAAAGCTAGATTGTACCGAGTGACGCAGGACACTCAAACTAGTGAACGAATAACCCAATTGTTAATCCCAAAGAGCTGCAGGGAACTGGTATTCCATGCAGCTCACTTTAATCCCATGGCTGGACACTTGGGGCAAGATAAAACACTAGCCCGAATAATGGCCCAGTTCTTTTGGCCAGGGATTCGCAGGGATGTCCATCGGTGGTGTGCGGCATGCCGTGAATGCCAATTGGTAAATCCCACGGCCACTCCAAAAGCGCCGTTGCGCCCTCTTCCTCTAATCGAAACCCCATTTGAGCGAATTGGGATGGATCTCGTCCGGCTATTAGATTGGTCAGCATGAGGGTATCGCTTTATTTTAGTTCTGGTGGACTATGCAACGCGATATCTAGAAGCAGTGCCTCTCCGCAATAGCTCAGCATGCAGTCCTGCAGAAGTGCTCTTCTGTATTATCTCCCAGGTCAGGATTCCGAAAGAAATCCTGACAGACCAAGGCACTACATTTATGTCACACACACTGCGCGAACTGTATGGGTTACTGGGTATTAAGTCTAATACTTTGCGGTTAAAATCAACCATAAACTTGGCATTGGAGCTGCCCCTCTGACCCAGCCAGCCCTGAGTGCCTGACGTTACAATGGTAACCAGTTTTAAGGCCGAGGCCTTTTACAGCTACAGACCAAAATCATATAAATAAACATACCATTACTGACTTGCTCAACTAAGACTGATTTGACTTCAATGGTTGTGGGTTGACTCTCATTAAAACAGGATAGGTGTTATAACTTTTGCAACATACATGGACATGCATGCATTTTCACTGATAAAATGTAAAAGGCGAATTAAATAATCAGATTAACTAAGAATCACATTCTGAATCAAATTAAATAATCTTATACCGGTAACTTAAACACACAATACAAGTTACATGTATTAATTTAAATGCAGGTAAACATGTTTTTTTTTTATCCAAATGAGAGTCGGCGCTTACACGTCTATGTTCTCACTTATTGAAGGCTGATCTTGTGGCCGATTGTTTCAAAACAATCTGACTTTCAGTTGTTCGTTCAGTTCGCCATTCATTCGCTTCTTCCACGTAAGGGCAAGATGGAAGCACTATCCAGTTTAGAAATCAGACAGCTACTAAACTCATTCTCTCCATATGGAGTACTCCGCCATTACTGCTTGGCTCAGGCAATTACTAAAACCTGGGATGGAACGGGCCGTCACCTGTTTTAGCAACAACCGTGGGGAGGTCACTGCCTGAGCGATATGTCCCGTCCCGTCCCATTCCATCCTGGGTTTTAGTAACAACCCTCGGCTCACACTCCAGGAGGACTAGTGCAACTGAACTCACTTAAAAAATAAATAAATGAATAAATAAATAAATAAATAAATAAATAAATAAATACTTTCCTTTTCTTGTTTTCTTTTTCTTTAATTCTTGATACTGCACCCTGTTTCAATGCGGGCTTATAGCCAACTTCTCACAAAATGCGGCCAAATCTTTGCAGTTTGAACATTCTTGGGCCATGAATGCAACATAAATCCACCTTCTGTCATGTTACTGGCGGGTGCAGCAACACATCTACATGGCATGGTGATAAATTAGCTCAAAATTGAGGATTGAAGTTGGAGTCAGCTCTGTGTTTTAGTATAGCGGAAATGGCGATGAGACCGATAGACTTCCTGCTGTGATGTTACGGACATCAAGGTCATTCACTCAGACCGCTACCGATATCAATCAATTTAATCATAAAAATTACTATATTAGATTTATTGTTAACGCTTAAAACTATTCCTTTGCCATTCTTGAGGTCTCAAGGCATTTATAAATGAAAGTGAGGCCATGGCTCTGCGTATATGCTTTAAGAAATAAAGTTGGGTACTTTGTCCACCTCCATCCATTATCTGTAGCCGCTTATCCTGTCCTACAGGGTCACTGACAAGCTGGAGCCTATCCCAGCTGACTATGGGTGAGAGGCGGGGTTCACCCTGGACAAGTTATCGCAGGGCTGACACAGAGACAAACAACCATTCACACCTACGGTCAATTTAGAGCCATCAATTATCCTAACCTGCATGTCTCTGGACTGTGGGGGAAACTGGAGCACCTGGAGGAAACCCACACAGACACGGGGATTACATGCAAACTCCACACAGAAAAGCCCTCACCGGCCACTGGGCTCGAACCCAGAACCTTCTTGCTGTGAGGCGACAGTGCTAACCACTACACCACCATGCCGCCCCTTGTCCACGTCTGCTAATTATAAAATAAATATACACAAAACACGATGAATATATTTCAGTATGTTATGGAATTATGTATGGATATCAAAATGTCACATTTATATCACTATATTTTAATCAAATTTAGCTCCATTAGGTGAGTGATTAACTAATTTAGTGTTATAAATGAGACACATTTCTGCACCTCTAATGTTTTGTGTGTGTGTGTGTGTGTGTGAGAGAGAGAGGTTTAGATCTGTGTGTAGTGTGTACCTAAGGAGGTTGAATTGACCTCCTTATACAACCCCGATTCCAAAAAAGTTGGGACAAAGTACAAATTGTAAATAAAAACGGAATGCAATGATATGGAAGTTTCAAAATTCCATATTTTATTCAGAATAGAACATAGATGACATATCAAATGTTTAAACTGAGAAAATGTATCATTTAAAGAGAAAAATTAGGTGATTTTAAATTTCATGACAAAAACACATCTCAAAGTTGGGACAAGGCCATGTTTACCACTGTGAGACATCCCCTTTTCTCTTTACAACAGTCTGTAAACGTCTGGGGACTGAGGAGACAAGTTGCTCAAGTTTAGGGATAGGAATGTTAACCCATTCTTGTCTAATGTAGGATTCTAGTTGCTCAACTGTCTTAGGTCGTTTTTGTTGTATCTTCTGTTTTATGATGCGCCAAATGTTTTCTATGGGTGAAAGATCTGGACTGCAGGCTGGCCAGTTCAGTACCCGGACCCTTCTTCTACACAGCCATGATGCTGTAATTGACGCAGTATGTGGTTTGGCATTGTCATGTTGGAAAATGCAAGGTCTTCCCTGAAAGAGACGTCATCTGGATGGGAGCATATGTTGCTCTAGAACCTGGATATACCTTTCAGCATTGATGGTATCTTTCCAGATGTGTAAGCTGCCCATGCCACACGCACTAATGCAACCCCATACCATCAGAGATGCAGGCTTCTGAACTGAGCGCTGATAACA
The DNA here is from genome assembly GCF_027579695.1 of Neoarius graeffei. Lineage (NCBI taxonomy): Eukaryota > Metazoa > Chordata > Actinopteri > Siluriformes > Ariidae > Neoarius > Neoarius graeffei. The sequence continues at coordinate 10,173,528 of NC_083570.1, forward strand.
ACTTGGGTCGTCCTTCTCCTCTTTAGTCCGAATGACACGGCGTCCCTGATTTCCATAAAGAACTTCAAATTTTGATTTGTCTGACCACAGAACAGTTTTCCACTTTGCCACAGTCCATTTTAAATGAGCCTTGGCCCAGAGAAGACGTCTGCGCTTCTGGATCACGTTTAGATACGGCTTCTTCTTTGAACTATAGAATTTTAGCTGGCAACGTCGGATGGCACGGTGAATTGTGTTCACAGATAATGTTCTCTGGAAATATTCCTGAGCCCATTTTGTGATTTCCAATACAGAAGCATGCCTGTATGTGATGCAGTGCCGTCTAAGGGTCCGAAGATCACGGGCACCCACTATGGTTTTCCGGCCTTGACCCTTATGCACAGAGATTCTTCCAGATTCTCTGAATCTTTTGATGATATTATGCACTGTAGATGATTATATGTTCAAACTCTTTGCAATTTTACACTGTCAAACTCCTTTTTGATATTGCTCCACTATTTGTCGGCGCAGAATTAGGGGGATTGGTGATCCTCTTCCCATCTTTACTTCTGAGAGCCGCTGCCACTCCAAGATGCTCTTTTTATACCCAGTCATGTTAATGACGGGGCAGCACGGTGGTGTAGTGGTTAGCGCTGTTGCCTCACAGCAAGAAGGTCCTGGGTTCGAGCCCTGGGGCCGACGAGGGCCTTTCTGTGTGGAGTTTGCATGTTCTCCCCGTGTCCGCGTGGGTTTCCTCCGGGTGCTCCGGTTTCCCCCACAGTCCAAAGACATGCAGGTTAGGTTAACTGGTGACTCTAAATTGACCGTAGGTGTGAATGTGGGTGTGAATGGTTGTCTGTGTCTATGTGTCAGCCCTGTGATGACCTGGCGACTTGTCCAGGGTGTACCCCGCCTTTCACCCGTAGTCAGCTGGGATAGGCTCCAGCTTGCCTGCGACCCTGTAGAAGGATAAAGCGGCTAGAGATAATGAGATGAGATGAGACACTTGGAATTTTAAAAAAATGCCAAAAACAGAAAATAGTTTCAGTAATTAATTACCATATTATATATGCAAGGCTTCCAGATGATACTATTTATTATCTTATTTTAAACACTTTATATTTCATTAGATTTTGGTTAAAAACGAGCACCATGTGACCTTATCGACTGGATTTAGCAACTACTAATGCCTTCAGCAACGGCAGTATGATTGCCTTTAGCAGCTACTAATGCCTATATCGGGGACACAAACTGCAAAGACGCTCTTCGTCCTGTTGCTCTTTAGACTCCTTCTTACGAGTGAGTTCAGGAAAACCACACACAGAGACAACGTTCATTCCTTAAGAGAGTCTCTCAACTCTCTCTTTAGGTTTTAAAGGGCAACGTTATCAGGAAACCCACCCCAAACCAGATTACGATCATCACTGAAGATAAATTTAACACTCTGTTCACCAGAACACAGACAATTTTAATCAGCTTTTACAGAATCCTTCTGATTGATACACACATTGAAATTAAAGTTCAAATCATATCACTGACTAAAGCACCTGTTTCTAGATGGGAAACTATAATTAAGATGATTTAATTCTGGAAAGATTTCTAGTTCTCACCTGTTTCTCAGCTCTTTCTGCTGCGGCTGTGATGGTGTCGTGACCTTTGTGACGATCCATCGTACACAAATAACAGATGTAGGTTTGATCAGTACGACAGTAGATCTCAATCAGCTTGTTATGTTCAGAGCAGATCTTCTCTTGGAGTTTTGCTGAGGCTTCAATTAATGTGTGTTTTTTCAAAGCAGGAACTTCAAGATGAGGTTTCAGATGAATTTCACAAAATGAAGCCAAACACATCAGACAGGACTTGTCGGCTTTGTGTTTTCTCCCGGTGCAGAAATCACACTCCACATCTCCAGGTCCAGCGTAACAGTGAGCAGGAGAAGCAGCTTGGACTTCAGTCTTCTTCTTCAGTTTCTCCACCACTTCATCCAGCATGTTGTTTCTGCGTAGAACAGGCCTTGTAGCGAAAGTGTCTCTGCACTGAGGACAGCTGTAGACGCCCTTCTGATCCTCCTGATCCCAGCAGCCATTAATACACACCTTACAGAAACTGTGACCACAGGAGATAGTCACCGGATCCTTCAGGAGATCCAGACATACTGGACACATGAACTGGTCCTGAGCTACTGAAATACTGGCCTCAGCCATTTTCCTGAAATCACACCAAAAGAGAGAGAGAGAGAGAGAAAGAGAACAGTTTGTTTTCTCTGAAATGACGAGTCACTTCCTGTTTGTGTGTGTGAAAGAGCAATAGAGGAAGAGGGGGAGCACAAACACAGAGGTATTAACCATTTCATCTCCCTTCAGTGCAGAAATATAACCCGTGTAGCCACACTGATTAGGATTAATTTCATGACATTTTATGAAAGTTGATTCAGTGGACTCAACTAAAATGTCCAAAATAAAAGTAAAAAAAAAAATCATCATTCAGAAAAATCTGGAAGTCCAACTCTCTTCATCTAAAGGGTTTGAACACAAACACAATCTGTCTCTTTTGTTTTCTCCACCACAACACACACTTCTGACCTTCACTAAATCACACATTCCCTCCTCTTTCTTGTCGAATTCAGGAAGAAACTTTCTGTCCATGAAATGCAGAAGAGAACGTCGCGATATTAATGAATCAGCAGCCAGAAAGATCAAGGTTTAGATGATAAAAAGATGATGTTTTATTGATCATTTAAACAAGTTACAGGAAACTTTTCCTTTTTTATCTGTATATTTTGGTGTATAATTGTGTACAACTGTGTCCAATACGGTTGGCAGAGACATGTTTATCGCTGCCAATCATCTGCTTTGGTTCATTATCCTTCTGAAAAATCCACTTCTGTTGGTTGAATAATTTCTCTGCAGATTTCTGAAAGTTCATGACGCCATTATTGAACACAAGCTCACCAACAGCGCTGTAGGAGAAACAGCCCCAGCCTCCTCCGTGCTTTATCGTACCTTAGTGCAGTTTGATTGGAATTCTTCTCCTGGCTTTCTCCACACAAACACTCGACCACCACATCCATCCAAGTTCAGTTTGGATTCATCTGAAAAGAAGATGCTTCTCCAGAAGCTGCTGTGTTTCTGTGTGTTCTTTTGCAGATGTCACCTTTATTTTCTTCTTCTTGAGGCTGATGAATGGTTTCTGCTGCGTTACTCTTCCTCTGTCCCCATGCTCCATGGTCCTGATTTGAATCGTATCTCATCTAGTTGTAATAGCTAATTCTCATCGAGATCAAGACTTGCTGCTGTTTCTCGGCTGTTTTTCTTGATTTTAATCACAATTTTGCTGCCCAAATCAGCTGGTGGTATTTCTGGGGCTGCCTGTACATTGTCTGTTTTCATTCACAAATCCTTCTTCTTTTATCAAGTTTTGCTGATCAGGTGACTGGAGCGGCTTCTTTCTGCAGCCATTTTTGACGAAAGAGTGGCCTTTATTCATTTAAAGTGGATGTGTATGTAGTCAATTCCCTTCAGGTTCATACACATGTCTCGAGCAGAGTAACCACATGGTGGAGCATCACATTAACTTTGGATTCACTGGAACGACCAGAATAATATTAAGAGACCAAATACTTTTAAAAAAAGATGTAACCATGACCAGTGTATCCACAACCCCTAATCAGAAAACATTGGGACAGTAAAGTGTTTACCACTTTATAATTTTGCTGTTCGAGGACAGACTGGGCCTTTCCTGGATACTGATTTTTACTGAATCATGACTACAATCACCTTTTGACATCTAGCCCAAGAGCATTAGCTCAAAATTGAGTCCAACCCGGAACAAATTAGTAACAAGCTGAATTTTTCAGAATATGTTCAGAATACCCTTAGGAATAACATACTAAAAGTCCCTGGGAATCCACCTTGTGCTCTCTGAGAAATTCAAGATGGTGTCCAAAATGGCCGCCAATTGGAGGTTTTTCAATATCTCAGGGATAAAACATAATATAAATGCAATTAAAATGTTAAATTATATGTTCTCTCATACAAGCAATGCAAATTCACCATTGTCACACTGTTAAAATTAAAAGTAACCAAGATTACAAGGTCATTAATGTGGAAATTACATGGAATTTGATGGTTGACATGATTGACAGATTAGCTTAGTAGGCTACCTACATACATGAACATACAGTAATGTAAGACAACAATTAGACATCAATTTCCTTAATATTTAGTGCATCTTTAAGCTTTGATAAAATATTAAAGGGAAATTAAATTTGAGAACTCTATCTTCTAAAACTATAATGGCAAGCTGTTTCAGTACACTTCTTCAACATTCCGGCGACTTTCATGACAAAAAGGTCTGCCTCAATAAAAGCTCTTGCTTATAAACAATGAGTAGACTTAAACACTTCTCAGTGCCTCAGTTGTAATGCTTGGACCTTTGGTGTACCATCAATGAAGTAGGGAATTTATTCAAGCTTGTTTAAGGGTGGAAAAAAATTAATCTTTGAGTTTCTAGCGCCAGTCTTTACTACTAGCAATGCCAGTGTGTTCGGACAAAAAATGACTAAACTCAGCATGACCTTTTAAAAATGACTGAACTCAGCATGACCTTTTAACATGCCATTTTTCATTTTACACCACCAATTTACTTTAATTAATATTAATGAAAATAAGTGCTCCAACCAGGCGGCACGGTGGTGTAGTGGTTAGCGCTGTCGCCTCACAGCAAGAAGGTCCTGGGTTCGAGCCCTGGGGCCGGCGAGGGCCTTTCTGTGTGGAGTTTGCATGTTCTCCCCGTGTCCGTGTGGGCTTCCTCCGGGTGCTCTGGTTTCCCCCACAGTCCAAAGACATGCAGGTTAGGTTAACTGGTGACTCTAAATTGACCGTAGGTGTGAGTGTGAGTGTGAATGGTTGTCTGTGTCTATGTGTCAGCCCTGTGATGACCTGGCGACTTGTCCAGGGTGTACCCCGACTTTCGCCCGTAGTCAGCTGGGATAGGCTCCAGCTTGCCTGCGACCCTGTAGAAGGATAAAGCGGCTAGAGATAATGAGATGAGAGAAGTGCTCCAACCCCTAGTAATTGTGTTTGTTGTTTTGTGAACAGAATAGGATGATACGGAGTGAACGAGTAACCAATGGATCCACACTCTATAATCAGTAGTGTACATTAAATAGCACATGTATAGATTTACAATTATAAGTCTGTTATTATTAGTCCTAAACATTAAGAACTGAAGCCATTTCAAAAACATATGAGATATCTTCATGATACCATAACGATTATTTTGTCATAACAGTCATTGTTATTTCTTCTTGGATGTGAATTTATGGGCCAGGGCGTTTCAAGATTGATACTTGATTCAAGGATCGGACTGGATGAAACCTACACACATTCATAGTACTGTGCACATTCATAAATGTGAACTGGTGAAGTGCCAAAAATATGACAATCTAACCAGACATGGCAAGCGAACACATTATACACAAATATACTATTATAATAATGTGTACATTGTTATTATATAATGTTAATACACAATGTAATTAATACACACATGTTGGAATTTACTCTCCTACCCTACAAAACATATATTCTGACCTTTTAATTGCATTAATATTTTGTTTTGGGCCTGAGATATGGGCAGATCTCCATTTGGCGGCCATTGTGGACGCCATCTTGAATTTCTCAGAGAGCACAAATGGGATTTCCGGGGACTTTTAGTATGTTATTCCTAAAGGTATTCTGAACATATTCTGAAATTTTCAGCTTGTTACTAATTTGTTCCGGGTATAACCCTATTACTCCTGGGCTAATCCCCTGTTTCAAATCACATTATTATTGAATTGTTTTACCTCATTATTAGCCCTAAACTGGCCCTGTCCCAAAGTGAGATTCGAAGGGTTTCAGGTCATTTATTTTCTTTTCCCATTTTGTCCTTTCTTTCTGTCCATGAAGTGTATGCGGTTAAATCACATTTTAAAATCAGAACTCCAGATAGAATTCTATAATATGCGAATACAATCGAGTCGTTATTTGGAGTCTCAGTTTTACAGAGTAGCACCACATCACTGAAACACACACACAGCCTTGAAACATCAATTCTGTATCTTCACTAAAAGACACACAAGAAGATTTACAGCAGGACCGTGTCTTACTACAAGCACTAAAAACTACCACATTGTGTTCATTAAGGATGGAAATAAAGCAGAAATATTTCACTGTCGTCTGCACCTCAGTATCATTTGTTCTGCTGAAATATTTTCCTCATTCTGTCAGTTTGGAATTTAGTGAGGAGTGAAAATGAATCGAAATAAATGACTCTTTATTACCACAAGAGGAGTTAAAACCTGATTTCATTTATTTTGCATTGTTTATTGCTAATAGAAGTCCCACTTTCTCATGAACAGATTGTTGAGATGGATGGAGGAGGGGGGAAGATGGCCGACTGAGCGCTAGCATGTTTGCAGGCTCTGATAAAAGATAGTTTCAAACCGTCCTAGAACAGCTATCTTTGGAAAACAAAAGGAGGGAAAAAAAAACTCCCAACTACTCAGAAAACCCACTAAACCCTACGATAGTTTGGCTTCTTGAGTCAGACCACCAAACTGCTGTCTGCCTTTCCCAAGAGTGAGATGTTAATGCTAATAGTGTGGCTAATGCTACAGGGCTAACAGACCATGATTACAGCCTGACGGCCTACAGGAGGCATGTGATCAAGAAGAGATTGAGGCGATGGAGGAAGAAAACACAAAAAGCCTTAATGATCGCACCCCAATACCCAGCCCAAATCCCAAAAAAGTGAAAGCAAAGACCAAAGACAAATGCGAACAGGCAGTTGAGATCACTAACAAAACCATCTTCAATGCAATTCAAGCCCTGATTAGGAGGTTTGATGAGCAAGATGACAGGATTAAAACTTTTGAAAGTTGGACAGAAGTCAAAAAACAAGCAGTAAGAGAAAATAAGGAAGAAATAAACTAAATGAAGGAAGAAATAATGTTGCTGAAAAAGAAAAATGCCTCACTGAAACAGATGTGTTCAGATCAAGCCAGATATAAGAGAAGGTGGAATCTCAGATTGATTGGTCTTCTTGACAAAGACCAAGAGATCACTAGAGAGACTGTGATTGACATCCTTACCCGGGTCATCCCGTGGTCAGTGGATAAACTTCACCAAACAGTGGATACAGTGCAGTGCTTGGGAAAGAGGAATGACGCAGATACCAACAAAATACCTCGACCTGTAATCATCCAGTTTGCCATGCCAACTGTTCAGGATGAAATCTGGAAGAAATCAAGAGAGGCGAGTGTAACCCAGTATAGAATTGGGCTCTATATATTGAACCAGATCACCTCCTGACCCCAAGGAGTTGAGTGAGATCATCTTTCATGTGAAGAGGGCCCCCCCCATCTCTACATTCATCATTTGGATACAGCAGTGTGGTCGGACTGTTAAAGCCCCACAACGACATCCGATTTGACTGTTTTTCTTTTGACATGCCCAAGAACACTCTGGACTGAAATTGACTTGAGACTACCTTATATGACTAAAGCTCACTGAACTGACCACAAACAAAGGGACAAAGTTAAACTGCACTGTGTTGGATGGTGGGTTATGTGCACAGTGCGACACCTTGTGGTGTTGCCATGGTATGGCATAACGTATAAGGCTGTACACTGCGATTGCGCGGCATTCAATAAAGTGTGATCTGAAACATGGTGTCAGAAGCGGTGTAGCTGTGTCAATTGGACACACAGTCTGAGAACATGGCATACAACAATATGATTCCAGCCCTGGGGGGCATGCAGATGTCCGGAGACCTGGCGAAGAACTGGGAGATTTTCCGGGCAGAGTTCGAGGACTATGTGTTAGCCGCTGGCCTGAACGAGAAACCAGAAGAAGTGCAGGCGGCCTCGCTAAGGAGGCTAATGGGTAACGAGTGCCGACATATTTACATGCACAACGTGATGTTGACCGCAGCGCAGAAGAAGGACCCTAATGCCATCCTCGATGCTTTGGGTGAGTACTTCAAGCCAGCGACAAATGTGACTTATGAAAGATATAAATTCGGATGCTGCAAACAGGAGACTGACGAACCGATAGACCATTTCCTGACGAGGCTGCGTGAAGCAGCTACGTCCTGTGAATATCGTGGGCTGAAGGATGAGATGATCAGGGACAGGCTCATGCTTGGGGTAACAAGTGAGAACACCCGAAGGCGCTTGCTGCGTGAACGAGAGCTAACGCTACCCACAGCGGTTGAAATATGCCGTCTGGCAGAACTTACTGAGAGGCGCATGAAAATTATGGAGAGCCCACCAGCGCAGGCAGACAGCGTGAACGCAACAGAAAAGCATGTGAGCCGCCAAAGTACGGAAAAGCGAGGGCGGGAGTTACATATGGCTTGCAGATACTGTGGAAACAGACACAAGCGTGGCAGAGAGCAGTGCCCAGCCTATGGTAAGACATGCCGAGTGTGTGGCGTCCCAAACCACTTAGCTAAAGTATGCCAAGCTAGCAGCAGAAGGAAAGACGTCAATGCGCTAGAAGACGCAGGGCAGGAGGACACCAACACAGACAATATGTTCCTAGCATGGGCGATTGCTCTAAGACAACGAGGGAGGCTCAGCCTCCTCTAAAAATGCCCTTATAACTTTAATGTGTGCGTTAGTTTTTCCCCCTCGTGACAGCGCGATGCAGCGCAGCCTCAGTGGACTTCAATGGCATTTGGGAGCTCTGCGCTTTTCAATCTCAAAATGCAAGACGGTTATTGGACAAATACTGCGAAAACGCCCGCCCACAGAGTCTCACGGACTCCCAGCCTCAGTGGACTTCAACGGCATTTGGGAGCTATGCACTTTTCAATCTCAAAATGCAAGATGATTATTGGACAAATACTGCGAAAATGCCCGCCTACGGACTCCCAGTCTCACATGGGAGGGACATGGCAAAGCTTTCCGCGAGGAGACTGGTGATTGGTGAAAGCGGCCGGATATTTTCTTTGATTGACAGCTCGTTTCAACTATAGACAGGCAGCGGTGAATTTCAGTTCAGTCGCATGCGGAATCGGAAGTGCTGTGGTGTAATCTAAGATATCAGCTTACATTTCGATTTAATTCATTACATACGGTTTCTACCAGCTTTTTTAGTTTGTATATATTATCATTGTAAATAAAGTGTAAATATGGTGTTGTCAAGTTTGCTATCTTAGTTCTAGAAATTTCGTTTATTTGAGTGACTGAACTTGAACTTGAGGGGGCTAGTCAGCTAGCAAGAAAGCTGCGCACGGATGCCAAGCATTGCTGATTTAATTTTGGCGAAGCCATTTGCCAGTCTTCCTTTCGAGGAAAAAATTAAAATTAAAGAGCAGGGTAGACCAACGCCTCAAATTGACTTGGTGAAAAAGGTAGGGAATAATACTCGTTCCTTTCAGCTCTCCTGGTACGAGAAAGTGAATTGGCTAACAGCAAGTGACCCACATCAACAACAGTAAATAGGCTACTTTAGTAATATGTCATGGATGGACCAAAAATATAGAATCTATTTAAAATGTTTATGCTGAGTATATTATATTGGAATATATATTTTTCTGGATATGAATTAAACACAGCTACAATTTGGAAAACATTTTTAAACAAAAACACAGCCGAGAACATTTTACACTACAGACCTGGATTAAAAGTGAAGGGTTATCAAAATTGTCAATAAAACATTTCTCAGTCAAAATAAGTAAAATATAGGGAAAGTGTCATTGAATGAAATGTGTGGCACCCAGCTCTACTGCTGAGGTTCCTGACAAAGAGCTGCTTTCAATAATGATCAATTTTTAAACAACATGCCACAATTTTAAAATATAAAATGTTAAAATATACCCCCCAACACCACCATCATGTATATTGGACAGTAGGCTAATGGGCCAAAAGAACCTGTTATTTCACAGTTTGTGACGCTGCCAACAATCAGCCAGATCAGAGGCAAGAGTATAGGCAAAATTGATGTGTTTTTTCTTTTAAAATCTGGAAATGTCGTAACTGACCAGCCTCCCCTGTTTGAAAGACTACCAGCCGCCACTGGTTCCTAGCCACGGAATGTCTCAGCAACATGCAATCAAAGGGGCTCAAATGGTTTGTGCATCTGCGTCTGAACAAGAAAAGACAAGCATGTCAGTTAGATACAGGTGCAACTTGCAATGTAATGAGTCGCCAAATCAAAGAGAAGCTGTCTCCTGGAACAGTGCTCCATCCTAGCACGACTAAATTAAAACTTTATTCCGGGGAAACAATGCACTCACAGGGGAAGTTTCACACAGATTGCTTCATTAGAGGAGTAAAGCACAGCCTGGTCTTTGAGATAGTGGAAGCACAGCAGGAGCCTCTCCTCTCCGGGGCCACATGCCAGCGCCTAGGCCTCATGACTTTCACTATCCCTGAGGAGTTACACAAAGTAGAGGTAGACCAGTGCATGCCCCTCACTAGAGAGCAGCTACTTGCCACCTATGCTGACGTCTTCACAGACCCCATCGAGTCGGTCCCAGGGGAAATAGACTTCGAGCTGGATCCGAATATAACTCCAGTACAATGTGCACCTCGTAATGTTCCGGTAGCCTTGAGGGAGAGAGATAAGGATGAGCTGGACAGGCACATCAGGGCAGGCAATATCGCCCCAGTGAGCGAGCCCACAGCATGGATAAGTAACATGGTGACTGTCGCAAAACCAGGGAAAATAAGGCTATGCATTGACCCTAAGCCCCTTAACCAAGCATTACTGAGATCTCACTATCACATGCCAACGTTGGAGGATGTGCTGTACAAGCTGCCCAAGGCTCGCCTCTTCACCCTAGTGGATGCTCGCGATGCTTTTCTCCAGTGCAAGCTCAACGATGAAAGCAGCCGTCTGACGAACTTCTGGACGCCTTGGGGCCGCATGAGGTGGCTCAAACTCCCATTCGGTGTCTCGGTAGCACCAGAAATATACCAACGCAAACATCACGAACTGCTAGCAGGCCTGGCTGGCATTGAACCGATAGCCGATGACATCCTGGTGGTCGGGTGTGGCGACACGGATGCTGATGCGGAACGTGATCATGACAAAAACCTGCGTGCTCTCATGGAGCGATGCAGAGCTGTGAGATTGCGACTGAGCCAGCGGAAACTGCAGTTCAAACTTCAAGCCGTCCACTTCCATGGGCACATACTGTCCTCAGAAGGACTGAAGATCGACCCAGAGAAAACACTGGCTGTATTGGAGATGCCAACTCCAACAGATGCAAAAGCGGTACAACGCTTAATTGGGTTTGTGACATACCTTGCAAAGTTCCTGCCAAAGCTCTCAGAGGTCTGTGAGCCTCTCCGCTGACTCCTGGACAAGGACACAGAATGGCATTGGCTGGCCAAACACGAGGATGCAGTGCGAGAAATAAAGCGACTGGTCTCCAACACGCCTGTTCTCCGATATTTCGACGTCACAAAGCCTGTAACCATCCAAAGTGATGCAAGCATGATGGGGCTGGGATGCTGCTTGCTGCAGGGGGGGCAGCCGGTGGCTTTTGCCTCGAGAGCCCTGACACAAACAGAGCAAAACTATGCTCAAATTGAGAAAGAATGCTTGAGTATAGTCTTCGCATGCCAGAGATTCCACCAATATCTATATAGTAGAGACACAGTCACAGCAGAAACAGACCACAAGCCACTGATCACAATCTTCAAGAAGCCCCTCCTGAGTGCACCTAAACGCCTTCAAGGAATGCTAATGCAGCTTCAATGCTACAACCTTGATGTGGTGTACAAGCCCGGTCCTGAAATGTATGTCAGTGACACCTTAAGCCGAGCTGCGCTACCTCTCCATTGTCCGGACACCCCACATGTGCGACATGCAGTGTTTGCCACCCAGGCAGAGTACACACAGTTGGACCAAGCCCAGGACCTGAATGTCACTTCTTTCAGATTCCATCAAATAGCACAGCACACCGGCACGGATGATGTACTCCAAGAGCTGAAGACGGTGATCCTGAACGGTTGGCCTGACTTCAAGGAGGACACCCCACCGACAGTGCGTGACTATTGGGCCTTCAGGGATGAACTGAATGTGCAAAACGGTGTGATATACAGAGGACAGTGCATTGTCATCCCAAAGGCCCTGAGAGCAGAACTCCTCAAGAGCATACACGCAAGCCACATAGGTGGCGAGGCATGTTATAGATGGGCCAGAGATACCCTCTTCTGGCCAAGCATGAGAGCCGAAATCAAAGACTTTGTGGCCAACTGTTCAGTATGCAATGAATATGCAAGGAACCAGCAGAAGGAACCCATGATGTCCCATGAGATACCCACTCGTCCCTGGGAAACGGTGAGCATGGACATCTACTCATATGCGGGCAAAGAATTCCTGATCATGGTAGACCACTACTCTGACTTTTGGGAAATTGACCAGCTGCCAGACCTCTCAGCCAACACACTCATTGCGTGCTGCAGAGCACAGTTTGCGAGATATGGACAGCCTGACAAAGTCATCACGGATAATGGATGGTCCACAGTTCGCCTGTGAGCAATTCAGGAAGTTTGCAACAAGCTGGGGCTTCACCCATGTCACGTCCTCCCCCCATCACCCAAAGTCAAACGGCAAGGCCGAGTCAGCTGTGAAGATAGTGAAATCACTCTGCAAGCAGGTGAAAGCAGATGGGACGGATGCGTGGATGGCCATTCTCCACTGGCGCAACACACCCACATATGGGATGGACAGCAGCCCGGCACAGCGCCTAATGTCACGGAGGCTCAAAAGCTCACTACCAGTGGCAGCCAGTCTGCTGCAACCACATGTGGTAGCTGGAGTGACTGAAAAGCTGCGGTGGAAACGGCGGATGGCAAAATCAACCTATGACAGATCCGCCACGGACCTCCCAGAGCTGGTCGTGGGAGAACGGATCAGAATGAAACCTCTACCTGGTGACCGCACTGGAAAGTGGCCGCTGGGTCACTGTGTCCAGAAAGTCGCTCCCCGCTCATTTGTAGTGGATGTTGATGGCACACTCTACAGACGCAACTGAGTGGATCTTCGAATGGCAGAGCGCTCCGGAGCAGCACGGCCGATCATTGGGCTCGAGGAGAATAGCCTGGAACAGGGGCACAGGGACGCGACGCCAGCCTCTGCCGGGACTGGGCATGGGCCGTGCCAGGAAGGGACAAAAGGGTCCGAGGATGTACACCCCCCAAGCAGTCCGGCACCTCACACCTCGGCTGCCCCATGGCCTGGACAGTGCCAGACACCAGGGGAGCATAGCGGCACACCGGGCCTTGCCGTCACCACACGCAGCGGCCGTCTCTCACGGCCACCTCAGAGGCTGAACTGGTGACGCTCTCTTCTAGAGCTGGCATGCACTGACACCTCACATGACCTGGGGCTCAACTAGGGTGTAGGCGGATCGCTGCCCTTAATAACACACACACACACACACACACACACACACACACACACACACACACACAGACAGACCCCCCCCCCAAAAAAAAATAGTTTGTGAACAGACATTTGAATGTGAGTTGTTGTTTTGCTGATTTATGTTAACACAGAATAGACCTGACTTGTTTTGACAAATTTGATACATACCAGAATAAGGAGATAGTATGTCAAAAAAAAAAAGGACTTTTGTTATTACACTGATGGGTAGTCAGGCATGTTAAAATGTGAGAGTACTAGTTGTTCATAAGTTAGAGTTCATAATTTATAAGTTATATTACGGTAATGTTGGCACAGCCTACAAATGTTCTTGTAAAGCTAAGTGTTGAAAGCTAGTTAATGAGTTGATGAAACCTCAATCTAAAGAAAGGGAGATGTTGGATGGTGGGTTATGTGCACAGTGCGACACCTTGTGGTGTTGCCATGGTATGGCATAACGTATAAGGCTGTACACTGCGATTGCGCGGCATTCAATAAAGTGTGATCTGAAACACACTGAACCAAAGGAAACCTGAACTTTATTGCATGCAAAGAGACATTTTCTTCTACTCTAAGTGAATTGCGTTCAAACTCAAACTGTTTTTGTTCAAACTGTGAAACACTTAAAGCATTAATTGTAAGAAGGAAAGAAAAACAGGAATAAAAACAAAGAAAATCACCAGTGACAGAAATGTTTTAATTGATCATTACAAAAATGTACTTACTGATGTTGGTTTGGGAGATGTGGGTTGAGGAGGTGATGGTAGAGCAACACTGGCCTCATATTTGCTTTCACCTTCATAGCTTGAGCTCTCTGTGACCTTATCCAAAATGAGGGTCTTCACAGCCGCTAAGAGTGATGGAATTTCTGGAAAATAAGGCCCACTGAATTAACCACAACAGGACTCCAAACAAGTTGTAAATACATAACATGTAAAAGAAAATATCAATGTAAACAAAATACACCTCCGCTCATTTTTTGGTGTCTCAAAGTGTAACAAAATGTGTTGGTGAGGGGTTCTGAAGGCATTACAGGGTATCTGCCACACCAATTTTGCCTCAGTGGGGCGTTGAGGCAAACCCCGCGCCAGTGTTTAGCCCTAGGGCCTAGGCTAAAGTTTTTTCCTATAGGAAACCCTATACTACATCTGTAATTTTCCCTAAAATGTAGACACAGTTATATCTTTAAGAATTACACCAAAAATGAGGAGACTGTGATTTATTCAATCTAAAAGAATCCCTATTTTAATCTAAAAGAGATAGTTGCTTTTAACTGCCAGGTTGCGCAGCCTGGTGTTCTCCTTATGTAAAGCCTTGACTTGGGTCTCAAGATCTTTACTGGCTGCAGAAGATCCTACACTCTGCAGGTCTCACAGTCTTTTATTCTCTTCCCTGAGGGCCCTGATCTCCTCCTCAAGTGCCTCTGAAGCAGTCTCCACTGGGCTGAGGTTAGGTTCTTCTTGGGAAAGAACCTCTAATTCAGACTGTCTTGCAGCTATGAGTCTGTAGTTTTTCTGTTGGGTAAAAATTATCAAATCAAATATGTATTAAACAATACACACAAGAGTTAGGGAAATAAAACCAAAAATTGATTAAAATTAATCATTAAGTTAATCTCATCTCATTATCTGTAGCCGCTTTATCCTTCTACAGGCAAGCTGGAGCCTATCCCAGCTGACTACGGGCGAAAGGCGGGGTACACCCTAGACAAGTCGCCAGGTCATCACAGGGCTGACACATAGACACAGACAACCATTCACACCTATGGTCAATTTAGAGTCACCAGTTAACCTAACCTGCATGTCTTTGGACTGTGGGGGAAACCGGAGCACCCGGAGGAAACCCACGTGGACAACATGCAAACTCCACACAGAAAGGCCCTCGCCGGCCCCGGGGCTCGAACCCAGGACCTTCTTGCTGTGAGGCGACAGCGCTAACCACTACACCACCATGCCGCCTCATTAAGTTAATCATAAAGTTTAATGTTTCATGGCTAGAATCTGTTTAAATTCATAGCTGTAGTACTCTAGTTCCTTTTTTTTTTTAAGTTGCCAGGAACTTTCTTGTACAACCCAGCAGGGCTAACATATACAAACAGACAACCATTCACACCTATGGGCTATTTAGAGTCACCAATTAACCTAACCTGCATGTCTTTGGCCTGTGGGAGGAGGCTGGAGTACCCGGAGAGAATAGCAAACCCCACACAGAAAGGCCCCAGCCAGCCGGCAGGTTCGAACCCAGAACCCTCTGTGAAGTGACAGTGCTAACCATTGCACCACTGTGCCGCTAGTCCCAAAACAACTACAATCCCGATTCCAAAAAAGTTGGGACAAAGTACAAATTGTAAATAAAAACGGAATGCAATAATTTACAAATCTCAAAAACTGATATTGTATTCACAATAGAACATATGGCCCTTTTCCACTACCCTTTTTCAGCTCGCTTCAGCTCACTTCAGCCCGACACGGCTCGCGTTTCAACTACCAAGAAACAGCACGACTCAGCTCGCTTCAGCCCTGCTTAGCCCCTAAAACTCGCACGGTTTTGGAGTGGGGCTGAAGCGAGCCAAACCGTGCCGAGTGAGGCTGGGGGCGTGAGCAGACACTGCCCTGTGCACTGATTGGTGAGGAGGAGTGTCCTCACATGCCCACACACACCCCCGAGCACGCTGGGATATGTAAACACCATAAACCCGGAAGAAGAAGAATTACGAATTACGAGAATTATGAAGCCTTATGCGCCTCGCCTCATCTATACGCTCTTGCCAGTATCTGTTGGCGTTGTCGGTGACAACAAGCCACAGCACCAAGACCAGCAACACTAACGACTCCATGTCCTCCATGTTTATTGTTTACTATTCGGGTCGTGAGACTACCGCTTAAAAGCTCACTGATGTCACTGTTTGCGCTGCTTAACGACATCACGTGACGTTCACCCACTTTCGCTAACTCCACCCAATGTGTCCACCCACTTCCAGCCAGCACGGTTCAGCGCGGCTGTAGTCGAAATGCAACTCCAACAGCCCCACTCAGCTCGACTCAGCATGGCACGGCTCAGCCCGACTCAGCCGCGTTTGTAGTGGAAAAGCGGCAATAGACAACATATCAAATGTCGAAAGTGAGACATTTTGAAATTTCATGCCAAATATTGGCTCATTTGAAATTTCATGACAGCAACACATCTCAAAAAAGTTGGGACAGGGGCAATAAGAGGCTGGAAAAGTTAAAGGTACAAAAAAGGAACAGCTGGAGGACCAAATTGCAACTCATTAGGTCAATTGGCAATAGGTCATTAACATGACTGGGTATAAAAAGAGCATCTTGGAGTGGCAGCGGCTCTCAGAAGTAAAGATGAGAAGAGGATCACGAATCCCCCTAATTCTGCGCCGACAAATAGTGGAGCAATATCAAAAAGGAGTTCGACAGTGTAAAATTGCAAAGAGTTTGAACATATCATCATCAACAGTGCATAATATCATCAAAAGATTCAGAGAATCTGGAAGAATCTCTGTGCGTAAGGGTCAAGGCCGGAAAACCATACTGGGTACCCGTGATCTTCGGGTCCTTAGACAGCACTTCATCACATACAGGCACGCTTCTGTATTGGAAATCACAAAATGGGCTCAGGAATATTTCCAGAGAACATTATCTGTGAACACAATTCACCGTGCCATCCGACGTTGCCAGCTAAAACTCTATAGTTCAAAGAAGAAGCCGTATCTAAACATGACCCAGAAGCGCAGACATCTTCTCTGGGCCAAGGCTCATTTAAAATGGACTGTGGCAAAGTGGAAAACTGTTCTGTGGCCAGATGAATCAAAATTTGAAGTTCTTTATGGAAATCAGGGACGCCGTGTCATTCGGACTAAAGAGGAGAAGGACGACCCAAGTTGTTATCAGCGCTCAGTTCAGAAGCCTGCATCTCTGATGGTATGGGGTTGCATTAGTGCGTGTGGCATGGGCAGCTTACACATCTGGAAAGACACCATCAATGCTGAAAGGTATATCCAGGTTCTAGAGCAATTATGCTCCCATTTAGACGACGTCTCTTTCAGGGACGGCCTTGCATTTTCCAACATGACAATGCCAAACCACATACTGCATCAATTACAGCATCATGGCTGTGTAGAAGAAGGGTCTGGGTACTGAACTGGCCAGCCTGCAGTCCAGATCTTTCACCCATAGAAAACATTTGGCGCATCATAAAATGGAAGATACTACAAAAAAGACCTAAGACAGTTGAGCAACTAGAATCCTACATTAGACAAGACTGGGTTAACATTCCTATCCCTAAACTTGAGCAACTTGTCTCCTCAGTCCCCAGACGTTTACAGACTGTTGTAAAGAGAAAAGGGGATGTCTCACAGTGGTAAACATGGCCTTGTCCCAACTTTTTTGAGATGTGTTTTTGTCATGAAATTTAAAATCACCTAATTTTTCTCTTTAAATGATACATTTTCTCAGTTTAAACATTTGATATGTCATCTATGTTCTATTCTGAATAAAATATGGAATTTGGAAACTTCCACATCATTGCATTCCGTTTTTATTTACAATTTGTACTTTGTCCCAACTTTTTTGGAATCGGGGTTGTACAATAAATATTTTCTATTTTCCATTATTTGTGTTAGTCTGGCTCACAACCCAACTACAAAACTGACAGAAATGTAAAAATATATTCTCAAAATAGCTGTCATGAAAAGAACCCTATTACCTTTTTTGCAACTGGTTCTACAGTTTCCTCCTGTGTGTCAAGGAAAAGTTTGTTGGGTACCCTCTTTCTCTTCTTGCTTTTTGGTAGGTCCTTGCAAGAGTTTCTGCTCAGCAGTCTTAAGTGTAGACTCCTTTTCTGTTGGTAAAAAAATAGTAGCAAGACAGAATTTGATGCCTAGAAACAAAACTATGTGGCTTACGTTACATCAAATATTGTATTTTACTGTCCACTTTTGTGTTCTTTTTACAGTTTTTGTATTGTTTTCCCCTGCTTTTTTATAATAAGTTTAGTTTGTTCATTTTAACATGTTAAATTTTGCTGCCATGCACAGCTGCTAAACTGTCCAGTGTTGGCTGACAATGTTGACTGTGACAGTATTCTTATTAACCCAAATCTAGGCTGACGTTCTTCAATTTGCGACTTTTTAAATATGTTTAATTAGTGTTTCACTGCTAATTAAAAATTCAAATTAAGCGGGACTCATGTGACTAATGGCCGTTAGCTAGCTAATGTTAGCGGCCACTAGCTAGCACTTAATTTGAATTTTTAGCTAGCTAGTCACTGTCCTGGAGCTAATAGCCTACAGCAAATGTTACTTGGCCAATAATGCAAAAACCTCAACAGGATAATTGCTATCATGATTAATGTTACATGACTAAGAAAGTAAAACAAAAATAAAAATTAAGCACTGTACTTGCCTGCCAACTGCACATTGTGGGCTGGTTCGACCAGCCACCCATTAGTAGGCCTCTTGCCACCCATGCTGCGGCACTCAACAAGATACTCCTTTTGAGTGTTTTCAGGATCGAAGTCTACGATCTAATGTATGGGGACTATACTCAACGCATCTTTATCTTTCCCCTTTGACCAGCAAATGAGCGCAAACTTCATTTTTTTAATTTTCTCCTCTCACCGCTGAGGGGCAGACTCTGAGTGGCATTGGCTTCTCGTTCGCGCCTATTCTGCCATCCCATCAACCATTGCAGTTCAATGTGTCCATGGTAACAACTAGCTCCACCAATCAGAGATGTTGCTTTTACACCGTAGGATTCTGAGTAGTGTTGCGAATAAAATCTGTTTTTTTTTAGGTTCTGTTGGTTAATTTAAAACAGTGTTTTTGTTTCTGTATCATTGCTTTACAATGTGCTCACTTTAAAACGAAACGTCTATTGAGAAAATGGACGGGATATTTACCTCTGGTAACCGAGTGGGCTGTCACTGTAGCGCTCTTTTTTTAATGCAGTCGAGGGTTCCGCTCCAGAAGAAGAGAAGCATGGATGGAAGGAGAAGAAACACTGCCCCTAGTTCAGGATATGAGATTCCATCAAGAACAAGGAGATACTGGAAAAGGAGGTTTGTGTTTTACTGCATCCTAGCCTAGTTAAGTTACATTATTAAACAATTGTTCTGTATTTACTATTGTAGTTTTGTGGTTCATGTGGGTTTTTACAAGCTTGCGGCTTAGCTAAACGTAGCTAGCATGCTGTAGCACACTGACTCGCAAACTTCTATTTAAACAAGTTATTAGAAATGTTAGATAAAGCAAGCTTTGGTAGTTTTCAACAACAGACAGTGCCGGTTTTTGCTATGAGCGATGGGGCAATCTGTTTAAGGGCGCACAGCACACACAAAAAAAGAGATGATAATCAGTATCGCTGCTCATTTCCACGTCAAGTTTTGCAGGGCGGTGCATTCACCTCTGGATCCCAGGCCACACACCACTGCTTTCAAATAATTTTTATTTCCTTCATAAAGTTTATATAGACTTACTGTGTCACATACATGTGTAGCACTTCCTGATGTGGGTGGAGCACAGAAGCACGGCAGGCGAGAGTTGATATTACCCAAACCACTTTATTTAGCTCTTCAGCTTTCTTTCTTTCTCACTCACTCACTCACTCACACATGCGTTGTGGTCAGGGAGAGAGCTCCCTTTCTCTGCTCTCTCTCTCTCCTTTTATGCTCCATCCCTGTAACAAACAAACACACAAAATTGACAGCAGGTGGAATGACTTAGCCACTTACCTTCCCCGACCTCGCCCTCCATTCACAGACTGCTGCTTGGCCACACCCCTGCTGCCACATACCCCCACTGCCCGACTCAGGCTGGGGAGCCATCTGGCCTGAAGTTGACCCCCCCCCGACGGGACAGGAAGTCCGCCACCACTATCTGTGCCCCCAGTCTGTGGATCACCTCGAACTTAAATGCCTGGAGAGAGAGATACCAACGGGTGATCTGCGCATTGGCTTCCTTCATGCAGTGGAGCCACTGGAGGGGCACGTGGTCCGAACAGAGAGTGAAAGTGCGCCCCAGCAGGTAGTATCGGAGAGCGAGGACCACCCACTTGATGGCAAGACACTCCTTTTCAATTGTGCTGCACTTGCTTTCATGCATCGACAGCTTTCGGCTGATGTACAGCACGGGGCACTCTTCGCCCTCCACCTCCTGGGACAAAATGGCTCCCAGCTCTCTGTCCGATGCATCAGTCTGCAAAATAAAGTGGAGAGAGAAGTCAGGGGAGTGTAAAAGTGCCCCCCCACACACAGTGCAGCTTTTACCTCAGAGAAGGCCTGTTGGCACTGTTCCATCCACTGGACCGGATCTGGAACCCCCTTTTTAGTGAGATCGGTTAGTGGGCTGGTGACGTCCGAATAATTAGGTATAAACCTACAATAATAGCTGGCCAGCCCCAAGAACCATCTCACCTCCTTTTTGCTCTTGGGTCTCGGGCAGGCCACAATCGCTGAGTTCTTGTTAATTTGGGGACGCACCTGCCCATGGCCCAAGTGGAACCCCAGATACCATACTTCCACCTGCCCAATCACACACATTTTTGGGTTAGCTGTGAGGCCCGCTCGCCTCAGCGACTTTAGAACAGCCCTCAGGTGTTCCAGGTGCGGCAGCCAATCATTACTGTAAATTATAATGTCGTCTAGATAGGCGGCCATGTAGGCAACGTGAGGGCGGAAGACCCTGTCCATAAGCCGCTGGAACGTAGCGGGCGCCCCAAACAACCCAAAAGGGAGCGTGACAAAGTGGTGTAATCCAAACGGTGTGGAAAAGGCCGTTTTTTGTCGGGATAGAGGAGTCAAGGGGATCTGCCAATATCCCTTTGTTAGATCCAGTGTCGAATAAAAGCAAGCAGCGCCTAACTGATCAAGCAACTCATCAATGCAAGGCATTGGGTATGCGTCAAATTTAGACACCGCGTTGACCTTTCTATAGTCCACACAGAACCGGACCGACCCGTCGGTCTTGGGAACCAGGACCACTGGGCTGCTCCAGTCACTGTGGGACTCCTCAATTATTCCCATTTCGAGCATAGCCTTGAGTTCATCCCAAACCACCTTTTTCTTGTGTTTGGGCAAGTGGTAAGGGCAGCTACGCACTACCACCCCCGGGGTTGTTTCAATGAGGTATTCTATGAGGTGGGTACGACCAGAAAGGGGCGAGAGCATGTCAGAAAATTCCTTCTGCAACTTGGCTACCTCCGTGAGTTGGTCTGGTGAGAGGTGGTCTCCACAAGGGACCGGAGTGGTCCGAGATGTTATCTTTTTTGCCTCCAGCCCCAGTTCCGCCTTCTCTGGGACTACCGACGCCAATGCTACGGGGACCCCCTCATTCCAGCGTTTTAAAAGGTTGAGGTGGTAGACTTGCAGTGCCCCGCCCCTATCCGTTCGCTTCACCTCATAGTCAATGTCCTTGACTCGCCATGTGACCTCGAAGGGCCCTTGTCACTTGGCGACTAATTTAGAACTTGACGTGGGCAATACTAGTACTTTGTCTCCCGGTGTGAACTCTCTAAGGCGCGTGCCCCTGTCATACAGCCGGCTTTGATGTTCTTGTGCCTGGCACAAATTCTCTTGGGTTAGGTGCATGAGGGTGTGGAGTTTTGCACGCAGGTCAAGAACGTACTGGATTTCATTTTTACCATGTAGCCCTGTCTAAAATCATACAGTTCATAAAGTCAGTAACATAGCAGGTATATAGTTATATAACACACAAAAGTTCATAATACTAAACTGGTTAAAATATGTATTGGAAAAAATTTATACATATCATATGTACAGTTTAAAATGTTAAATAAATATTTGTAAAAAGAGTAATGTTCCTTTAAAATCCATAATTTAGGAGAAAATGAGTTTGTTTGATCTGCGTAAACAGCTGTGCAACCTAACCTGTTACCAGTTAATGTCAGTCAATCTGTTTATGTATTGTTATTGGGTCCTTAACAAATTAACAGCCAATCCAAGCCGTTCCCTCAACTGGGGCAGGGCAAGTCGCGCAGGCCAGGGTAGTGTTGGGTTTCGTGAGAGACGTACTGTGTCCAGAGAAAGGAGCGACGAGCCGCGTGCTGCTGAGAGTATTTCAAAGTTTTATCTACAATAATAATAATAAGCAGCACAGTGGTGTAGTGGTTAGCGCTGTCGCCTCACAGCAAGAAGGTCCTGGGTTCGAGCCCCGGGGCCGGCGAGGGCCTTTCTGTGTGGAGTTTGCATGTTCTCCCCGTGTCCACGTGGGTTTCCTCCGGGTGCTCCGGTTTCCCCCACAGTCCAAAGACATGCAGGTTAGGTTAACTGGTGACTCTAAATTGACCGTAGGTGTGAATGTGAGTGTGAATGGTTGTCTGTGTCTATGTGTCAGCCCTGTGATGACCTGGCGACTTGTCCAGGGTGTACCCCGCCTTTCGCCCGTAGTCAGTTGGGATAGGCTCCAGCTTGCCTGCGACCCTGTAGAAGGATAAAGCGGCTAGAGATAATGAGATGAGATGAGAGATAATAATAATAATAAGTTCAATTTATATAGCGCCTTTCACAAACCCAAGGACGCTTTACAAAAGAGTTACCACCAAAAAAAAAATTAGGAAGAATAGTGTGAGGTAAAGAGAAAAGTTTTCAAGTTGGCTTTGAAGGAAGAGAGTGTGGAACAGTCACGAAGCGATTGTGGTAACGCATTCCAAAGTTTAGGAGCAGCAACACTAAATGATCTGCCACCCATAGATGCCAATTTAAAATGAGGAACAGTCAGAAGTTCACAGACAGAAGATCTAAGGGAGCGGGAGGGACAGTACAAATGAATTAGCTCACAGAGATAGGAAGGAGCGAAACCATGAAGAGCTTTATAGGTTAACAGCAAGATTTTGTATTTGATCCCCAAGGGAATCCCCGAGAGAGGGATGAGGGGCGGGCTGCTCCTCACTCTGACGCGGTGTTGATGTAGACGGCTCTGTGACAGCTTCTCCTGCCAGTGCCACACCGGGATCTTCCCATGACCTACTAGGGCAGGACCCACTATGTATTAAATATTCCATTAGTTTTTTAAATCCCGGCCAATCAGTACCCAAAATCAATGAGTGGGTAAGATTGGGACTAACCGCCGCCTTTATTCTATGCATTTGGCCCCAGAATAGAATATGAACAGACACTCGAGGGTAATGGTGAACATCCCCGTGCACACACACAACACTTTCACCGCTTGTGCTCTCCCCAATGCCTCACCTTGCACCAGGCATTGGTGAATTGAGGTCTGATTACAACCAGAATCCACCAAATCATGATATGTATCCCCTTGAATACTCACCGGTATGCGATACGTTCCGGCTCGATCGGGGGCGGTTTCTGGCACATTGGGGATCCAGATTACAGTACCCACCTCCCTTGCGGAGCTCTGACTCTGGAGATGCTCCGATTCCCCGCCACGCCAGCACACCGGCCCAGGCTTTCCCTCTGCACTGGTGTTATGGGTGTCATTTGCCTGAGGGGGAGACACAGACACAGAAGAGGGAGATGGGAGGACACCATGGGTGCAACGGGCCGGCTGGGGAGGAGTCAGCTGCCGCCTCCATGGCAGGGGAGTGGGGTGGGGAATGGGGTGGAGAGGGGGACAAGAGACAGGAGAGAGAGAGAGAGAGAGAGAGAGAGAGAGAGAGAAGAGAAGCGAGGGGAGACGCCTTGTCTGCCTGCCATCGGAGAAGCCTCCAGATGGTCCTCCGCCTGCTTGATGGCTTGTTCCAGCAATGCCGGGTGGTGACACTGGACCCATTCCACCGTTCCATCCGGAAGTCAAGAGATAAACTGCTCCAGTGCCACCAGATCAATGATCTCATCGGCGTTGCAGTCTTCCACCCTCAGCCACCACCGGCAGGCATCCCAGAGTTGCTGTCCGGAAGCGCTGGCAATGTTGCTCCAGGGAGCGGCCGAGCCACTGCAGGGTGGCTTTCCTTAGGTCAGCATAGACCAGTCGGCTGTCAGCAGGGAGCTGCTGCACTGTGAGCTGCACCTCGCCAGTCAGGGGCGAGAGGAGGCACACTGCTCCTGCGGCCACCCCCACACCTCGGCTGCTTGCTCGAAGAGAGCAAGGAACGCTTCCAGATCGTCCGGCAGTCCCATCTTCGTGAGGGTGGCGGCAGCTGTGGCCGATGGCCCTGCTGATGTGAGCAGGTGCCAGAACGCCTGGTGACCTTCCTGCTGGGCCAGCATCAAGACTTCAAAATGTTGCTGCTGCTCCTTCCAGAGGGTGATCAGCACTTGATGCTGGTTCTGCTGGGCGGTAGCGAGGGCAAGGATGAGCTCTTCAAATGGGGAGGACTCCATGGGGTGGTTCCCTTCTGTGCTCCCGGGTTTCAGCACCACTATAGCACTTCCTGATGTGGGTGGAGCACAGGAGCATGGCAGGTGAGAGTTGATATTACCCAAACCACTTTATTTAGCTTTTCTGCTTGCTTGCTTGCTCTTGCTTGCACGCACGCACGCACGCACGCACTCACACATGCATTGTGGTCGGGGAGAGAGTTCCCTTTCTCTACTCTCTCTCTCTCTCCTTTTATGCTCCATCCCTGTAACAAACAAACACACACACACACACACAATTGACAGCAGGTGGAATAACTTAGCCACTTACCTTCCCCGACCCTGCCCTCCATTCACAGGCTGCTGCTTGGCCATGCCCCTGCTGCCACAACATGTTATACGCCCAGGACAGCCTCCGACAATAGTTATTAAAATAAGGACATTTTTTCATTCTTATCACAGGAAACTGGTTGAGGCCATCAACATGCATCAGTCAAACCAGGAAATGGTGAGTCATGAACATGACTTTTGTAGATGACATGTATTTTGTAGACATTAGACAGTACTCTGCACTGAATGGCCACATTTTAACCAGTTAATTGAAATTTAATCCTTCTTGATTAGTATCTGTTAAGAAAGTTGAGCAAATAAGTAGTCCTGAGCCAGACCAAATGTTGAGTGGGATAATCGAAAGGCCCTCCATGTGAGGCATTTGGTGGAAAAATCTTATCTTTGCCATCCACTTTGCAGGCGGTTGACTTTGGACACTTCTCGCCCTCCCTTCTTTAAGAGAGTTCCTTGGAGTACATTTTTTGCTATTGTTTATTAAATATTGATATATGAAATACAGCCTAATTATAATGCATATCAAACATACAACAGTGGAATATATATGTATGTGTGTATGTATATATGTGTATGTATAGCCATGTATACCATACATATGCTTTGTCTAAAACTGCTCTCTGTTCTTACACAACAGAACCTGGATCAGGATTCCTTTGACCATGACTCTGACAATGACTCAGAAAATCCACATGATGGTGGTGGGATTACTGTAAGTAATCTACTAATAACTACAACTGTACTACTAATCTACTGGTTTCTGTGTTTGACTATTTCACGGACAGCACTTCCTCTAAGACTTCTTTATTCTTAAACAACAGAACCTGGATCAGGATTCCTCTGACAACAGATCTGAAGATGCACATGATGGTGATGACATTACAGTAAGTAATTTTAACAGGGCAATGATCTCACATCTGATTTTCGCGTCTTTGAACTTTAACTACTTTGCTTTCCTAGTTTTTTTATTAACCTAAGCCTTATTTTTACCCTGTATACAACAATGCCACATCTTTAAACATAAATCTCAATTTTCAAAATAGTAGTGGGTTTTGTTTTTTTTTGATAGCATGTTAATAAGGACAACATGTTCATTCCTGCATATTAAAATGAAGTTCAGTGCATATTGAAACAATTATGATTTCTTTTGTATCACTGAATGTTCGGGGGTTGAACCCTGATTAATGGTTAGATCAAATACCTCACAGGAATCCACAACCTGTTTACAGCCACATTATACTGAATTTGTGAACAACAACGAATGTAATTGATTTTTGGAGGTCATCAAACCCAACTTGTATTCAATATACATGGTTTAATGCTGCAGGAAACAGTCAGTGTTCGAGACTAGATTACTGGCTTATCTCTTGTGAGCTGTATAATGATATTTTAGATTGTGAAATTTCAGCCTCTCCGCTCACAGACCATTGTACGATTAGTCTAAACCTATTCACGTCTAAGCAACACAAGATCCTTCCTAATATCTGGAAATTTAATCACGACTTATTACAGAACGGTGAATTTTGTGATCAGGTGAAGTCTCTTATTTTGGAAGTTGAAGAGTTAGACATGTCTGATAGGAGTAAATGGGAATGGTTTAAGTTTAAGGTCAAACAAATACCAATTGGCATGGGTAAAAAACTTTCACGGATAAGGAAACAAGAACAAAAGGATCTGATTGATAAAATTAATACATTAGTAAATAACACAACTATCCTTCGAAAACATTTCAGAATTACAGTCACTGCAGTCTCAACTAGATGAAATGTACACAATAAAGGCAAATGGAGCTTCCACTCGATCAAGAGCTAGATGGATCGAACAGGGTGAAAAAAGTTCATCGTATTTCTTCGGACTTGAAAATCAAAGACAAACTAAGAAAAAAATGAGTAAGCTTATGACCAATGATAATATAATAGAAGATCAGAAATGAGTACAGGATGAAATTTGCCTCTTTTATTGTAACTTAAATTTAATAAATCAGAACGTGACATCTTATTTTATCCCACCAGTGATGACATCAAAAAACTGGATGAAGAAGACAAACATACACTTGATGTGGAATGAACTATAACAGAAACTGAAATTGCATTAAAACAAATGAAAAATGGTAAATCACCAGGAATCGATGGCTTAGCATCTGAATTTTTAAAATACTTTTGGGTGGATATTAAA
The DNA here is from genome assembly GCF_027579695.1 of Neoarius graeffei. Classification (NCBI taxonomy): domain Eukaryota; kingdom Metazoa; phylum Chordata; class Actinopteri; order Siluriformes; family Ariidae; genus Neoarius; species Neoarius graeffei. The sequence goes on from NC_083570.1 coordinate 10,200,740, forward strand.
AAAATATATATTATATAGAGCATTTTTAGAATGCATTCACAAAGGATGTTTATCCCCGACAATGAAGACAGGCTTAATAACCTTGCTACCAAAATCCAAAAAAGACTTGTTGTTGCTAGACAATTGGAGACCTATAACCTTACTATGCAATGATTATAAATTACTTGCCTTTGTATCTGCTAATCATCTAAAGCGTGTACTTGTAAAACTTGTAAACGAATATCAGTCAGACTTCATGAAGGGAAGATATATTCAAAACCACATCCGACTGCTTCTGGATATGATTACCAATCACTTATTCAATCAGATAGTCTTATTTTATTTCTAGACTTTTTCAAAGCATTCAACACTGTGGAGCACGATATTATGTTTATTAAACTCAAAAGTCTTGGATTTGGAGAAGGGTTCTGCAAGGCTATTAAAATATTTCACAATGACATTTATAGTTATATCTCCCTTAACCCTGGAATGACACCAAAATTTAAGATTTTACGTGAAATCAGACAAGGCTGCCCAATTTCACCAAAATTATTTATTTTATGGACATAAATGCTCACGTACTTAACCTTGTGGAATAATAGAACCATTACTATTAATAGGAAGACTTTATTTCAACAAGAATGGTATGATAAAGTTTTAGATATTACTGATCTAATGGATGAAAATGGACATTTAATGCAATTTAATTAATTTGTAGAAAAGTTTCATTTAAAATGTGTCTATAGAGAAGTTAATCAAATTTGTAGAGCTTTTTCACCTCCCTTAAGATTCACAATAAAAAAATACCCTTGATTATTCAAAGGTGTCGGTCAAACTGCCTGAATTGAAAATCGGTGAAGTGGAAATTGGTGAAAGAAAATCTAATAACAAAGGAATTAGAAATGTTTTAAAATGGAAGCTATTCCCTGACTTAAAAAAAAGTAAGAATAACTGACGATGGAGGAACGCTAACAAATACACACTGTAGTTATCTTAGATGGCCAATTTCACCCACAGTGAAAGAAATTCAGTTTAAAATACTGAACAATATTTATCCAGCTGCTGAAACTCTCAGGAAAAGGTTGAATTTGCTTCTGTCTGACAATGAGTTCAGCACAGAAACTCCATCACTGGGGGAAACTTTATTCTCCTGTGCTCTTATCTTTTATTCTGCAAAGCTTTGATTGTAATATTTGAATAAAAATCCCAAACTCACAGATAAACCTGGATTTATAAGGTTCTATCTATGGGCCAATCATCATCCAGGCTGAATATGGGATGAACACGACATCGGCAGCCTGAACCGATCATGTACTGTATGTTCTAATGGAGTTTAAATATTGTTCAATGTTTTACAATCAAATCTCAGGGCTTAGAAACAACTTCAGATTTGAAAAAGTGAATGTGGATTTTACATCTTAAACACAAGCAGAAAAATCAAATTCATTCCAAAAGTGATATTTTATTTTTATATAGTGTGACCTGAACAGGTTTAAAATGTTGTTCTGTTCTGGCTTTAATACTGTTTATTAGTTATTTAATGAGACGCTGCTTAATATGAAACAAACACAACTTTATAATGCGAAGGTCATGAGATCATTTTCTTTGTAAATTTGACGAGTTTCTTGTCTGACAGTTAATTTTTAACATTTCCTTTTCAATTATTTTAAATTATTCATCTGTTTTCATTAAAATATTAAAATGAGTGTTTTTGTGCAGCTGGATTGTGTTCTAGTGAAACAGACGACTGAGCAACAACGTGGCAACGTGCAGGAATTTTACAGAAAACACTACACACTTTTATTCTGGATCACACAATCTCACTGTAGAACCAGGAGACCAGAACCTAAACCCAGCGTATAGAGGCTGAGTGAATGTGGTGTGGACTCTGTGGAGGAGCTTCATCGTGTCAGAGACGCTGTAGAAGGACAGAGTTCCTGCACTGTGATCCACATACACTCCTATTCTGGAGGGTGATGGAACTCTGAGATCAGTCTTAATGTTGTTGTGATAGAAAAAGAGAGAAGAAAAAGAAGAACAGCACAGACTCCAGGACTGATTGTTGAATCCAAACCCACACTCATCACCCCGTCCTTTCCTTCTGATGTCTTTATTTGAGACTGATATGGACAGACCATCACCGCTCCACTCCACCTCCCAGTAACAACGTCCACACACACTCTCCTTACACAACACCTGCCTGCAGGAATCAAATCTCTCTGGATGATCAGAGTAATGCTGCTCTCTCTCACTGTCTCTCACCGCTCTGTTCTTCTCAGACAGAATGAGGCGACGATGTGCCGTGTTGGGATCCAGAGTCAGATAACAGAAATCTAAAATAAAAGAGAAAAACAAACTGAACAATGTGAACATGTTGGGTTTAATTTACACAATATATTTATGTGAAGTGTGTAGGCCTGTCGCGATATTCAATATATCGACTTATCATACGGTAAATGAAAATGAACTCGGTAATTTTTTCCCCGCGATTTTGCCATTTCCATGCTGTCCATCTCCATAGGGAAGTCTCCAGAGTATTAGTTTGACCCAATGACTGAATAAAACACTGCGCTGTTTTCTGTCGTCTCGTGTGGCTCTCTGTCAGAGGTGGGGCTTCCCAGCATGCAACAGTTATCCAGCCAGTGGATCCACTGAATAGAGAAAAGACAACAACATGGTGTTCTGCTGTACAGACCATAGGTGTAGAATTGGGTCTGGACAGTATGGACGGGTCCCTATCAATATAAAATAAAAATAAAATAAAAATCCCGCTCCGTGCACAGTACACAAAGGGTTCCTGTAGGTTTCCACTGAGCGGAGCCACACAAAATTCGCTCATGAATATTCGCTCTAGGGGCGTGATCACGGAAACAGCTAGCGGGTTCGGCTACCATGTCAATTAGCAAGTGCGGTTGCAGTGCAGTGAGCGGCTACTAGCTAGCAAACTGTCCTTGAGGAATGTAGCGTTAGATTAGCTCAGAAAATTAATCAGTTCACAACAGTTCGGATTCAGTGTGTAAAAACGACAACATACGAATATGACTGTTTGTTTTCTAAGTTTGTGTGGCATGTAAATAACAATCCGACTTGATACAACAACAACTGGTTCATTAAGGTCACAAAGACATTATTAAATCCTATCAGATTGTGCTAATGTTGGCTAATATTGCACCAAGTCTTGCCTGCAAGAAGTGCCTGCAAACTTTAGCAGCCCGCTAACCCTGAATCTGAAGCGCTTCAGTTAAGACCTGCAGAGCCCTGACCGAGTTCGGGTAATATGACACATGGAAACAACAACAACCCAATGGTGGTGTGGACATTGTTCGAGACCCAGACACCTTTTAATCAAATCAAACATTTTCACGTAATAAGCAGAACAGCCTCCGCCTTCTGGATCAGAAATTTTTGGTGACTCTGCCTCTCTTTTGAAAACGTCACATACCGAGTCACACATCCGCTGAACTGATTGGTTTTCAAGGCGGTTCATTTGAAAGCTGGAGGCGAAAAACTTTTCTCTGTAGAACCCTGTCACTCCCTCCTTCCCCCACTCTGGGCTCAAGAACACAACAAAAGGGCAATAATATAACAACCACCAATCAGAATTCAGATATATTCTGTTGCCAAGTAAAATTGTAATCTTTCAAAGTGTCAAAGTTCTCAAGCCCTCGTGCTGTTTTACCATTAGATCAATCACATATCAGCTTAAACTAGCATTCTAAAACTAGTTAAAGATCCCACAGAAGAGAGCCGACTCCCCCTGCCAGCCTCATGGAACGCAGTGTTTAAGGCTCTGGATGTCTTTTATTTCCATTTATGAGGGAAAGGAACATACACCCTCCCAACAGTCAGTGCGTTATTCGCTTGTAAAACACATTTGCAAATTGTCTGTGAAGATTCTCAGTCATCCAGGTGATAGTAAACTGTGGGTGGTAAAAGAGAGCAACTGGACTTGCTTGAAGATTTTTGAAGACATTTCACCTCTCATCCGAAAGGCTTCTTCAGTTCTGTCTGACTAATGGGGCTTTTCCACTACCAACGCGGCTGAGTTGGGCTGAGCCGTGTGGTGCTGAGTTGGACTGAGTCGAGCTGAGTGGGGCTGTTGGAGTTGCATTTCGACTACAACCGTGCTGAACCGTGCTGGCTGGAAGTGGGTGGACACATTGGGTGGAGTTAGCGAAAGTGGGTGGACGTCACGTGATGTCGTTAGGCTGCGCAAACAGTGACATCAGTGACCTTTTAAGCGGTAGTCTCACAACCCGGATAGTAAACAATAAACATGGAGGACATGGAGTCGTTAATGTTGCTGGTCTTGGTGCTGTGGCTTGTTGTCACCGACAACGCCAACAGATACTGGCAAGAGCGTATAGATGAGGCAAGGCGCATAAGGCTTCAGAAATTCTCGTAATTCATAATTATTATTCTTCTGGGTTTACGGTGTTTTACAGATCCCAGCGTGCTCGCGGGGCGTGTGTGGGCATGTGAGGACACTCCTCCTCACCAATCAGTGCACAGGGGAGTGTCTCCTCACTCCCCTAGCCCCACTCAGCTCGGTTTGGCTCACTTCAGTGAAGTGCGAAACCGTGTAAACCCGCAGTTCTGAAGTGCTTTCTTGATGTGATTCTGTTCCTTCTCTTTTCCATCTACTGTTGTAGGAATGTTCTGAGCCTTGTGTTGCAAGGTCCTAATGACCCCCAATTTGTGTTCCAGTGGGTGGTGAGAGTTGAAGAGTAGGTACTGGTCTGTGTGTGTGGGTTTCCAGTAGACCTCGATGCTAAGGCTTCTGTCTTGTCTAATGTGTACATCACAATCCAAGAAGGCTAGATTATTCCCACTGATGTCTTCCCAAGTGAAATTGATGTTGATATCCACTGCACTGATGTACTTAGAGAAGGCTTCCACCTCAAGGGTTTTGATTTTAACCCAGGTGTCATCCACATATCTGAACCAGTGGCTGGGAGCAACTCCTGAAAAAGTGGTCAAAGCTTTATGTTCCACTTCCTCCATGTAAAGATTGGCCACAATAGGGGACACCGGTGAGCCCATGGTGCATCCATGCTTCTGTCTGTAGAAACTTTCATTAAACTGGAAATATGTGGTAGTCAGGCAGAGGTCAAGCAGGGTGCAAATCTGGTCCGTGGTGAGGTTCGTTCTATCCAGTATGGTGCTGTCTTGAAGGAGTCGTTTTCTAACAGATTCGACTGCTTCTGTGGGGGGAATGCTTTGTTGTTAAGATGAAGATAGACAGCAGAGTACTGACCTGAGGAACTGGCTGTCCTGTGTTGAGCCATGACAATGTAGTGTATGCAATTCAGTGCAGTGAGGAATGCACGGACTCGTATATTGGGGAAACAAAAGAACCGCTTCACAGGCGCATGGCTCAACACAGGAGATCCAGTTCCTCAGGCCAGGACTCTGCTGTCTATCTTCATCTTAACAACACAGGGCTCAGAACATTCCTACAACAGTAGAGGGAAAAGAGAAGGACCAGAATCACACCAAGAAAGCACTTCAGAACTGCGGATATCCCAACTGGGCCTTCTTCAAGAGCAGAAAAAGGAACATAACGGACAAGGAGGATAACAGGAACAAATGCAAGAACATTGTCATTCCCTACATTTCTGGTCTATCTGAGAATCTCAGGAGGATCTTCTACAAACACAACAATCCGGTACATTTCAGACCCAGTAATACCCTGAAGCAGAAACTGGTCCGCCCTAAGGACAGAATAGCCAGACACAAACAGGACAACGTAGTATATGCAATTCAGTGCAGTGAGGAATGCACGGACTCGTATATTGGGGAAACAAAACAACCGCTTCACAGGTGCATGGCTCAACACAGGAGAGCTAGTTCCTCAGGCCAGGACTCTGCTGTCTATCTTCATCTTAACAACAAAGGACACTCATTTCAGGATTGCAACATACTCACTTTAGCCAGAGAGGATCGTTGGTATGAGCGAGGAGTTAAAGAGGCCATTTTTGTCAAACTGGAACGGCCATCACTGAACAGAGGTGGGGGTCTAAGACATCATTTATCAGCCACCTACAGTACAGTCCTTGGCACACTTCTCAGACAACTGAATGCACACCAAAACCCAGCTGTTTTCAGTGACTCACAGGAGGACAGAGAGAACCAGCAATCCATTGATCACCCCAACGACTCTCGAGGCCGTTCACTCCCAGCCCCCAGTGACCCACACCAACAGGATGACTCAACAACACCTTAGGATTGCTTTTCATCCATGAGAGGATAAATACCTGATACTCCCTATTAATCAGACAGAACTGAAGAAGCCTTTCGGATGAGAGGTGAAATGTCTTCAAGAATCTTCAAGCAAGTCCAGTTGCTCTCTTTTACCACCCACAGTTTACATTTGCAAATTGGTAGAATGAGTTAATCATCACATGCAAGATTTGCAGTTAATCAAATGGATTTCATATTATTATTATTATTATTCATGAATTACTACAGTTCTGAACTTCAAATGTTAAAAGTTTGGCCTTTGGAGAGATGATGGAGACTCTTTTGGTGGAACACAACGAAGCAAAATATTGTGACCCTCTAATGTTGACCTGAAGTTGGCACCACTGGGGGTTGGCATTGGGTTTTTGTCCTCACCAATTTTAATACCAAACCTACGGACTTGCCTACATGTTATCTCGTTCTAATTGTTGTGACTTTTATCCAAATGACAGCTGGCAATACATTGTTACTTTGCACTTTTTGTTGATCTGGGTACTAATCTTTGAGAAACTGGATTGGCAGAATGTTGCCTGTGAAGAAAAGAATGTCTTTTTATTACCCTGTGCCAAGTTTATGTTCACTTAAGTGCAATTTTTAAGAGCCAAAAATTGCATTTTATTTATTGTTTTTGTGGTGAGTGGTTTTGTTTGATTGTTTTATTTCTTGAGCTTATTTATTTTTTACGTTCCATTGTTGAATTGAATATGTTTACTTAATTAAAAAGTTTACTGTACTATGAAAGGGTGTATTTGCATAATCATTATTATTTTACTAGTGGCATAAAATTGTCCTGAAAAAATGTCAACAATAATATCGTTTATTGCAATAATTTCTGAGACAATATATCGTCCAACAAAATTTGTTCTCGTGACAGGCCTAGAAGTGTGTGTGTGTGTGTGTGTGTGTGTGCTCGATGTACATTTCAGAAAGTCTTCTCTGCTCTGTGATTCTGGTCCTGAAATTATCTGAACTGCTGCAGCTGTGGAGAGAAAAATAGAAACATGAGTTTGTGTAAAAGATGGAAAGAGTTTAAAGTGATCCAGTCAGTTTATTCATTTTAAATCAGTGTTTTAGTTCAAAGTGTCGGGTGAATAAAGTGTCCGCAGAAAAGAAAGCAGGAGCATCGCTAAGAAATAACACATCACTGTGTTTCTCCAGCAGGAACAGCTCCTCTTACCATGTGGAGGGATTTTATTGAATTCCTCCTCACAGAATTCCTCGAGTCTCTTTTTCAGATCTGAAAGAGAATTCCTCACTCCATCAAATGAGAGATATTGATGGACAGTGACGCTGGATGTGTGAAATGATGGTCTTTGAAATTGAGGAGACCGAAGTCCAGAAGCTAAAACCTACAGAAAGCAAATGAAATGTAAAACCCACTTATGATGTCAGACAGGGACATTTATTGTTCCCTTAATGAGAGGTGTTTTAGAGAGTGTGTGAGGAACAGCTGGCTCTGTAGATCAGACAGTGAGTGTTACCTGGAGGAAATGGATGTGATCGTGTGTGTGTGAAAGCTGCTCCAGCTCAGTGACTCTCCTCTGAAGATCAGCAATCTCCTGCTCCAGTTGCTCCAGGAGTCGTTCAGCTTGACTCAGTTCAGCCTTCTCCTGATCTCTGATCAGCTCCGTCACCTCCCAGCGCTTTTTATCCATGGAGCTGATCAGCTCAGTAAAGATCCTCTCACTGTCCTCCACTGCTGTCTGTGCACTGAGCTGTTAAGACACACACACACACACACACACACACACACACACACACACACACACACACACAAGATTTAAAGCTCATCTATCATTCCCTCTCTTACTGGGACTGTAAATGACTCATTGTCCATGTTGTGTGTGTTTCTCGGAGCAGCTCTGTCTCTGCTCACTGCTCACCTTTATAGTGTTCACAGCCTGTTTCAGCTCCTGCACCTTCTTCTGCTTCTCCTGGATTCTCTGCTGGGATTTCATCTGCTCCTCCTTTAACTCACTCTGAGGACAAATAAAATACATTCAGCTTTTTATACAGTACGAGCGAACTGGTTCCATATTAATGTCAGTTCAAAGTACATTCATGTTTCACTCTGAAGGTTATGTACTCTGTGTGTGTGTGTGTGTGTGTGTGTGTGTGTGTGTGTGTGTGTGTGAGAGAGAGAGAGAGAGAGAGAGAGAGAAATGTTCATTAACTGATCTGGGCTGGGTTTCCCGAAAGCCTCTTAAGGCCAAAAGAGTTTTAAATGACCTCTTAAGATCCATCATCAAGCTAACATGGTTTTCCTGAACAACATCGTAGCACAAGTCGTCCTTTAGGCCAAGTTTACATTAGACCGTATCTGTCTCATTTTCTTTGCGGATGCACTGTCCGTTTACATTAAAACGCCTGGAAACGCCGGGAAACGGGAATCCGCCAGGGTCCACGTATTCAATCCAAATCGTGTCTGGTCCGGTGCTGTGTAAACATTGAGAATACGCGGATACGCGGATACGCTGTGCTGAGCTCTAGCTGGCATCGTCATTGGACAACGTCACTGTGACATCCACCTTCCTGATTAACTGGCGTTGGTCATGTGACGCGACTGCTGAAAAACGGCGCAGACTTCCGCCTTGTATCACCTTTCATTAAAGAGTATAAAAGTATGAAAATACTGCAAATACTGATGCAAATACTGCCCATTGTGTAGTTATGATTGTCTTTAGGCTTGCCATCCTTCCACTTGCAAGTGGTAAGTGACGCGCATGCCCGACATGCACTGAGATCACACACACAGCGGCTCAGTCCCAAATCACTGCTCGTGCGCTCCACTCGCGCGCTCTGTGAGCTGCGCAGGGCCGGAGTGCGCACCCTCCAGAGGGCACTCGCTGTTCAGGGCGGAGTGATTTGGAGTGCAGGATGCCTGCGGAGCTGAGCGTTTCCATGTATTGGCGTTGCTATGTGCACGCGAATCGTGTATTGGCGTTGCTGTGTGCACACTAATCGTTTTAAAAACGTTAATCTGATGATCTGCTGATACGGTCTAATGTAAACCTCACCTTAGTTTGCTCGGAATTTACGAGAGACCCGGAGCACTCATTCAAAACAAAGAGCGACTCGCTCGCTGCCAAATCCACAGAATGCGCATGCGGCTCTGAGGGACTCTCACAGTCAGCGGGGGAAACTGGTGTTGAATCTGCTGGTGGTGTTCAATTAGTTTTCTTCTACATTGCAAGTACATCGAGTTAATTATCAGAGGTGGACAGTAACGAAGTACATTTACTTGAGTTCTGCACTTAAGTACACTTTTTGAGTATCTGTACTTTACTTGAGTATTTTTTTCTTTGGAAACTTATGACTTTAACTTCACTACATTTGAAAGACAAATATCGTCCTTTTTACTCCACTACATTTCTATCAAAGTCTTCGTTACTCGTTCCTATGAAGCGGTTTTGAAAGTGGATGTTTTTTCTTTTCTAAAACGTGATTGGTTTTTCCGCAGGTGACACTGAGACAGTCTATCAGTAATCACTAGGGTCACGTCACGTCCATAGACTGGATAAAATCAAGATCAATGATTTCTCCGCAGCATTATTTAACACGATCAGTTGATGGCAGAATGGAAGGAGGCGGCTCTTCTGGGGAATGCACACACCCACGGTTCTATAGCTAGAACCCATGATTCAGTTTTCTGAAAGGAATAAAGAGTCGTTTCATTTTAAATATTTGCTTTGTTTGCCTAAAACTGAGCACATCACAGCCTACAAAAACTCGCCATCCCACCTGCGGAAACATATTGAGGGATATAAACGTTTTATTCCAAGAGAAAGCCTGCAGCAAAGTTGTCTGTGCTTTTAGAGCTAGCGATAACGTTGCAATCGCTACACAGTCTGATTAGTCAAATGAAATTCTGTGGATTTGCTCGCCAAGTTTCCATAGTCTTATCCACAGCTAATGTTTACACATAGTTAACTTGGACACTGTTAGTTATGTCTAATACGATTGCTTTTAGCAGCTACTAATGCCTATATCGGGGACGCGAACTACAAAGATGCTCTTCATCCTGTTGCTCTTTAGACTCCTTCTTATGAGTGAGTTCGGGAAAACCACGTACAGAGACAACATTTGTTCCTTAAGAGAGTCTCTCAACTCTCTCTTTAGGTCTGAAGGGCAACGTTATCAGGAAACCCACCCCTAACCAGATTACGACCATCACTGAAGATAAATTTAACACTCTGTTCACCAGAACACAGACAATTTCAATCAGCTTTTACAGAATCCTTCTGATTGAGACACACGTTGAAATTAAAGTTCAAATCATATCACTGACTAAAGCACCTGTTTCTAGATGGGAAACTATAATTAAATTGATTTAATTCTGGAAAGATTTCTAGTTCTTACCTGTTTCTCAGCTCTTTCTGTTGCAACTGAAACAGCGTCATGGTCTTTATGTTTCTCGAACATGCACAAATAACAGATGCAGGTTTGATCAGTACGACAGTAGATCTCAATCAGCTTGTTATGTTCAGAGCAGATCTTCTCTTGGAGTTTTGCTGAGGCTTCAATTAATGTGTGTTTTTTCAAAGCAGGAACTTCAAGATGAGGTTTCAGATGAATTTCACAAAATGAAGTCAAACAAATCATGCAGGACTTGTCGGCTTTGTGTTTTCTCCCAGTGCAGAAATCACACTCCACATCTCCAGGTCCAGTGTAACAGTGAGCAGGAGAAGCAATTTGGACTTCAGTCTTCTTCAGTTTCTCCACCACTTCATCCAGCATGTTGTTTCTGCGTAGAACAGGCCTTGTCGTGAAAGTGTCTCTGCACTGAGGACAGCTGTAGACGCCCTTCTGATCCTCCTGATCCCAGCAGTCATTAATACACACCTTACAGAAACTGTGACCACAGGGGATAGCCACCGGATCCTTCAGGAGATCCAGACACACTGGACACATGAACTGGTCCTGAGCTACTGAAATACTGGCCTCGGCCATTTTCCTGAACTCACAGACTGAGAGAGAGAGAGAGAGAGAGGTTAGTTTTGTTTTCTCTGAAATGAGGCGTGACCTCCTGGTCCTGTGTCTGTGAAAGAAAGATAATGAGAGAGGAGGAGCACAAACACAGAGAGGTCATGAACACTCCTCTATTAATCATTTCATCTCCCTTCAGTGCAGAAATATAACCCATGTAGCCGCACTGATTAGGATTAATTTCATGATATTTTATAAAAGTTGATTCAGTGGATTCGAATAAAATGTCCAAAAAAAAAAAAACAGTGAAAAAAATCATCATTCAGAAAAATCTGGAAGTCCAACTCTCTAAAGCCCCAAAAAAGTCAAGAGTTCAAACAAAAAAGTGAAAGCAAAGACCAAAGACAAATGCGAACAGTCAGGTGAGATCACTAACAAAACCATCTTCAACACAATTCAAGACCTGATGAAGAGGTTTGATGAGCAAGATGACAGGATTAAAACTTTTGAAAGTCAGCTAGCAGCCAATACACAAGCAGTAAGAGAAAATAAGGAAGAAATAAGCAAAATGAAGGAAGAAATAATGTTGGTGAAAAAGGAAAACGCCTCACTGAAACAGATGTGTTTGGATCAAGCCAGATATAAGAGAAGGTGGAATCTCAGATTGATAGGTCTTCCCGAGAAAGACCAAGAGATCACTAGAGAGACTGTGATTGGCATCCTCACCCGGGTGATCCCGTGGTCAGTGGATAAACTTCACCAAACAGTGAGTATAGTGCACTGCTTGGGAAAGGGGAATGACGCAGATACCAACAAAATGCCTCGACCTGTAATCATCCAGTTTGCCATGCCAACTGTTGGGGATGAAATATGGAAGAAATCAAGAGAGGCGAGTGTAACCCAGTATAGAATTGGGCTCTATAGTTATATATTGAACCAGATCACCTCCTGACCCCAAGGAGTTGGGTGAGATCATCTTTAACGTGAAGAGGAGACACCCCCCCCCCATCTCTTCATTCATCATTTGGATACAGCAGTGTGGTCGGACTGTTAAAGCCCCACAATGAATTCCGATTTGACTACTTTTCTTTTGACATGCCCAAGAACACTCTGGACTGAAACTGACTTGAAACTACCTTATATGACTAAAGCTCGCTGAACTGACCACAAACAAAGGGACAAAGTTGAACTGCACTGAACCAAAGGAAACCTGAACTTTATTGCATGCAAAGAGACATTTTCTTTGACTGTAAGTGAATTGTGTTCAAACTCAAACTGTTTTTGTTTAAACTGTGAAACACTTAAAGCATTTATTGTGGTATTGAATGCCCTCTTTACTCTAGGAGTACTTTACTTAAGGTCAATATGAAACAAAAATAAGAAACATGAAGCAATTCTACACATATTAACATTTTTCATTAAACATTTATTTGTCTAATTTGACAAGTATAAAACATCAAGCGTAAATCCGAACTGCTTTACTTTGCAAATGACATGTAAAAATGTCCATGTTATAAAAACAGCAAGCTGAACTGAACTCTGCTTATTAGTAAGCAGTCTCTCAAACCTGGGTGAAATGCACCAAGAACAATGGGCCCTTCAATTTAAGTTACCACACAATAACATAAAATGCCAGTTAACAGAGCCTGTTTGGCATTCATAGAAACCTCAACTTGCATTACATAAAGTATTACTATATATTATCTAGTTTAACTTTTAGCATGGTTTATTCTTGCCAGTGAGCATGTGACAATGTCCATGTGAGCATGTGGCTAAAATGCACCAAGAACAATGGGCCCTTCAACTAATTTAAAGGAACACTTCACTCAAAAATGAAAATTCAGTCATTATCTATTCACCCCCATGCCAATAAAATGTCAGGTCAGCATTTTTTTTATTCCACTAAACACTTCCGGAATTTCACAGGAAAACAGTGCTGCAGCTTCCTCCCCAGCTTCCTCCCAAACTCCTGAAGCCAATGGTGACCAGAAGAAAAACAGACAAAAAAAAGAAGAAAAAAAATACTGCTTGTCTAGTATAAGCCAAGTCTCCTAAAGCCCTCACATGCCAAGTTGACTTGGGAAAAAAATAAAAAACAAACAAAAAAACATCCTTTTCACCATTGTTTTAGACCAAAGCTCGAGACTACCTTCACATTTGCTACAATGGACAGTCATTTACACCATTTTTCAGCTAAAACATGGTGTAAATGACAACTTTTCCAAGTTAACTTCACATGCAGGGCCTTTAGGAGACTTGATTACACCAGATGAGCAGTATGAAGGCACTTCTTGCTTTTACTTTTTTTTTTACATTTGAAAACTGGTAAACATTTACATCAGTTGTTCAAGAGGAAGCTACAATGCTGTTTTTTTTTGTGAAACTCCAAGAGTGTTTTGTGGACTAAAGAACTTCATCCTACTTTCAATAGTGGTGCATAGATAACGACTGAATTTTCACTTTTGGGTGAACTGTACCTTTAGGTCAGTACGTAATAGCAAAAAAGGCCAGTCAACAGAGGCTATTTGGCATAGAACTCTCAACTTCAATGACATAATAAAATTGTTGGCATTTTATCTAGAATAACTCAACCATGATTATTCTTGCCAATGAGCATGTGAAAAAATCCATGCTATGAGAGCATCACGCCAGACTTAACTGCGTATAGCTGAAATACACCAAGAACAACGACATTTTGCATCCGTCTAAAATGCACCAAGAACACACTCAAAAAAATAAAACATTGGATTTACTTAACCGAGTTATGGCAACCGGTCCCACGAAACTGTGTTAATTTAGATGTATTGAATACAGTTATGTTTTGAATAACTCAACATAACTGTATTCAATACATCTAAATTAACACAGTTTCGTGGGACTGGTTGCCATAACTCGGTTAAGTAAATCCAATTTTTTTTTTTTGAGTGCAGTGACGCTTCACATTAAAGTTCCACAACAGCAAACAATACCAATCCAAAATGCAATTTCACTATCAATGGAAACCTCAACTCTTATGTAAGCGTTAAGACAATAGTACAGCAGCTAAACTTCCGACAGATAGACCTTGCAAATGAAAAATTCTCTCACTAAGAAAGCATCTTGCTGAACAGTAGCCAGCACCTACATACTCAGGTAATTTTTCAGTCTCTGAACCTTGTTTGAAAGGTTTCCAGAATCCAGTTCCAGCAGTACTTTCTGGAATACCTCAAAACTGAATTTGAGGTTCTTGGGGTATCTCAGATACAATGCGTAGGTCAGTCCCAACAGATAGCAGCAGGCTCTGCTAAGATCCCCAAGACTGCTGAGGACAGTGTTGCCCTCAATCACAATCCCGACATCAACTGACCCATCTTGGTTTTGCAGCAGGCAAATCTTCATCACCTCATCTGCCAACTCCTCTTGAACACTGACAGATCCATCAGCAGCATCCTGCAGACATTGTAAAGACAACCATTAAGAGCTCAGTACTGCCTCTGTTGCCACAGAGAAAAGTGGAATTATGATTTTATTGGGCCATGAGGTCGTATGAGGGCTTTCACGTGGGGATAGGATAATAGTGTCTTGCGAAGACACTAATGTGTCATCCGTCTGGTAATCTGCCATTGTATCAGTCGCAGAGCTTGAACTGTCATTCATTATATCTGTCTGGTTTTCAGTCAAAGCAGTCAATGTAAGAACAACTGATGGAATGATCACAACTTTGATTGTCCCCTTGTGTTTAATCTGGTTGGTAGAATGGAGAGTGAAGTACTCACAAACTCCTCATCCAAGTAATGCAGGATGAAATCCTCAATGAGTCCAAATGTCTCTTTCACAGTCTCATGTAACTGTTCTACAGTACTGGGTATTGCTGAGGACAATTGTTCCCTGTTCCCTGCGCGCTCTCCGTCTCTTGCTTCGCGCTGCGCCTCTGTTCCATGCCTAAATATGGAAATTAATTACTTTAGCTATAGCCTGCACATTTTAAACATTGTAAATGCTATAGCCTATTTAATCTCACATTTTCTCCTAATTAAATAATTCTCACCTCTTTCTCCACGTGTACTTGTCATCTCTTTTGGCTGCCTGGAGTAGTTTTTTCTGTCCTTCAATGAAGGATTTGAACTCCAAGCAGGAGAGCTTGAAGTTCAGTCTGACTTGGAGTTCAGCTTTGACTAACTGAACAGACATCCTGTTTCTTTTGTCGCACCACACATCCTCCATATGACTGAAGACGCGTTCAGTGTAGGCATTGCTGACGGGAACAGACAACACAAATGACACCACTTTCAACAATTCTGTGGCCATTTTCTCCCTTTTGAAGAAAAATGCCCATTTCTTGTCAGGGGTCAGCTCTTCTGGGATGCTGCTAAACACGTTGTTAAGGACAGTGTAGTCTTGGTAGAGCTTGTCGATATCCACGTCTGTCAATCCCATCTTTTCAACGAGTTCCTCAAGCGCAGGCCATTTGATTGGAGCGCTCAATCGTAAGCAGGCGGAAGAGAGCAGGAGCGGGTCGTTGAAATCAAAGTGGGACTCGAGATACTGAATGCCCTTTTGAAAAAATCTGTCGGCCAATCCGGTGAACTGCGCTTGCTTACATGGGTCAAGTTGTCTCACTGCTTGTCTCGTCTTGCTGCCATAGAATTTGTCAGTGCGATGGGAAACCAGTTGGTCGCGCAGCCGGGTCATGACAATTTGGATGTCCAGCACACTGATGCTTTCCCCTTCCAACACCCGGATCGCGCTGTCAAACTCCTGCATGACATTGTGCATGAGGAGAAAGACGCACTCCGACACGGTCACGTCGTCTTCATCACCACTGCACATTGCATCCCAGATAACACCAGGGCAATCGCTCTTCTCAAGGGACATGAAGTATGACTTCAGGGCAGGCCAGCATTCTAGGTTTCGTTGGATTGCAGGGAGAAGGGACAGCCAACGGGTTGGCACGTGTCTCAGGATCTGCTTGTACTGCACGGCCGTGAACTGACAGAATTCCTTGAGAGTTTCCACCTTTTTGGCAGAGCAGGAGAACTCGCTATAGATTTTCAGCACTATGCACTCAACATCATGCCCAGCTGCGCTCAGGATTCTGTTTGCATTTTTAAGGGTATTGTGGATTAGGTGGCACTTACAGTTGGCCTTGACGATGTATGGGTTGATTTCTTTTAATTTCTGATAAACAGAATTGTGCTTGCCATAGTTGACGGAGGCATTATCAGCGCCATATGAACTTATTTTGGAGACACCCAGCCCACAGGATTCGGTTATGGACAGCATTTGATCATAGATGGCTCTGCTCGTTTCATTCGCGTCTTCGTAAAAATCCAATAGGCCATATTTCACACCCTCCTCTTCGTGAAAATATTGGACGGTGTATGGATACACTTTGGTGCTTCCCGAATTAGATGCGTCGGAAGAAACGGAGAAAAATGGTGTTTTTTTCAGCTCTGCCACTAACCGCTCCTGGCTGTAAGGGGCCAGTACATTTTCAACTAGGGCCTCACTTTTGGTTCTTCCACATGACACTTTTGGGGCCAGACTGGAGTCCTAGAGCATTTAACTTGACGCCGCAATCAGTGGACAGGTAACTGTGGCCATGACGAACCCCGTGGTAGACACTGCACAGCTCTGCTGCTGCCACTTTATCCTCCTCAGAAGAGCCCTTTTTCAACATAAAAACGTCGATGGCCCGAGAATTTCATTTGCTTTGTACGGCTGCCACATGTTTTTTAGATTTGGCGTGATTCTCGAGGGCCAGTCTTCCTTCATGCTTTATCACTATCTTCGCAGGGCACACAATGCAGGTGGCGGAAAAAGGGTCGCCCTGTGTGGGCCTTACCCATTCACTGAATGTGTCAAAATTTGCCCATCCCTCGTTGAATGTCACGTCTTTTTTTCTTTTTGACAGGTACCGGATCTTCTACTTCATTCTGTCCGACTCCCTCATCGTCTGTCTCTCCTCCCATTCCGTTTCCAAATCAAAATAATACAAATATAATCAATATAATTTCTCTCAGTCTGCTTCGTTGTTGTTTTAGCCTTTTCTCTGGAGAACTGAGCTTTAAAAGTTAGACTACCGTATCATACCAAATAGCCCTAATCCTTTGTTTTAATCACAAGAGAGAGGTGCTATGTTATTGGGACAACTGATTTATTCATTTCTCACGCCAGTGTTCAGGCATTCTTTTTTGATATATTTAATGATTTATTTAATGATTCATTTATTGATGAAATTGGCCCAGGCTTTAGAACCAGCCTTTATCAGAATCAGAACATAGGAAGTAGACAGCCAGCCTACTCGCGCACCGACCAAGGGAACTCTCACCTATTGTTTGGTATTACGGTATTCCAGTATCTTTGATTTCGCGCAGCCGCCGTTGTATTGACCACGATCACCTAGCAACAGCGACTGGCTGCGTGCGCAAACATTCGGTGAGGCCACACAAGTAGCTGCCTACAATATGCCCGCTTACGTGAAAACTATTAATATGTTAAGTGGCTGCGAGAAACATTAATGATTTGTGTTTATTTCAATGGGGGATAATGTGAGGAAGTAAAAAAACGGGACAAAACGTGTCCCGGGAAGGTTATTCCATTTTCCTGGACATTTTCCATTTTCCACAAAAAAAACGGGACAATCCCGGAAAAACCTGGACGTGTGGCAACACTACATCAAGCAGTCTCACCAATATTTCATTTTTTCAACATATGCAATGAACAACAGCTTAGAAAAATATTCCTTAGTAAATAACAATAAACAACACTGAAATGATTATTTAGATGTGACACCAACAAGCTAAGCTGCTAAGTTCAGGTCAATGGCCCATTAGCATCACAGCACAGTCTCAGGCGGCTATAGACCCTTTTCAGTCACGTGACCTTCGTAAACGCGACCACCATTTTGGACATGTAGCAGACTTCGGCTCGAATTGGTTTGAATGCGAGGAAGGCGACAAACGGAGAACATACAAGAAAAAGGAGCGAGATGCAGAAAACACCTTCGCTATCCAGCGACGTAGGGCATTTACAGGGCGAGCAGAGGGAGAAATAACAACAGTAACGACACATTAGCAACGCCGTACAGAAATAACGGTTTATGGCACAGACCCTTTCGGTTCTCGCTCATCTAGCTGCTACAACGGTTTGACTGCTTCAACGGTTTGTGCAACGGTTTGACTGCTTAGACTGCAACAATAATACCTAACACACATTTAAGTATCCGTCGTAAAGACGTGAAACTCGTCGAGTGACGAGTGTGTTCACTGATAAGCTAACACAATCTAAAAGTAGACATACCATCACACTGCCCTGGCGCTGTGTACAGTTTACCTTCTATGGTTTGTGCACTCGCTATTTGCCATTACTTTCTCCAACCGTTGTGACAGATTACAGGGAACGGCCTGGATTTAAGAGACAAATACATGTTCCTCTTGTTTTGAACACTTAGCCCATGTTTACATTAGACCAGATCAGCAGATTAACGTTTTTAAAAGCGATTAGTGTGCACACAGCAACACCAATACACGATTCGTCTGCACACAGCAACACCAATGCACGGATACGCTCGGCTCCGCAGGCATCCTGCGCTCCAAATCACTCCGCCCTGAACAGCGAGTGCCCTCTGGAGGGTGCGCACTCCGGCCCTGCGCAGCTCACACAGCGCGCGAGTGAAGTGCACGAGCCACGATTCGGGACTGAGCCACTGTGTGTGTGATCCCAGCGCAGATCACTTACCACTCGCAAGTGGAAGGATGGCAAGCCTAAAGACAATCGTTTTTTTTTTGTTACATAGTCAAAAGAGGTGTCGGATCACTGGATCCAGTGTAAATAGCTGCCGGAGCCAACGCCCGAGGTTCCGGAGCGCGCTCCGGCTTGCTCCCCCTCAAATTAAGCGCTGTTTGTAGGACACTGCCTCTGATCTGTCCTACAGTCTACCAACAGCAAAGGAACACAACGCTAGCTAATGTCGTTAGCTAATAGCTACTACAGAAGAACAAAGAGGTTACAATGGGTTATTTTAGCCTATTTGGTTACACACTCGCTGCCCCAGAATGTTAACAGCAATGCAATGCCTTTTCTGGCTAATTTTATTCGTCTTACCTCCAACAGAGTGGTCACTACACAAGCGCTGGTATGCCGAGGGCTGCCAATCTGTTAATGGCCGCTATCCATCTTCTCCGTCGGGATCCGATAAAATGATAAACCTTGCCTTGTTTGTTGATGGTTACTACATCCAGGTGCACAACAATATAGTGGCATGATGGAAGTCTTGCTGAAAATAAACACTTTCTTTGCTGCCGTTCCTCAATGCTGGCTGTGGTAAACTACTGGTAGTACATGTCCAAAATGGCGGCCGCGTTTGTCGTGACGTCACGTGAAAAGGGTCCATAGAACCATTAGCACCTTTTTCATGGCTGCTGCACCGATTAACGTTACTTTCAGATGTTTTACAATCAACCAAACAAGTTAGATTGTTTTTTTTTTCTTTTCACTCACCGAATGATCAATTTAGGAACGAGCGTTCCAGCAATTACCCTCGCCCAATCGGCAGAAATCGTCCGGTCTCACACTGCTCTATAAAGTTTAAATATTAACAACATACCGGTCAACCAGTGTTTAACATCATCAAGAATTATTCCAACTCAGTTTAAAGCATTATTTTCCGGTCTTACCCCATGGATGAAAACAGGTTTTATCTCCATTTGGATCAGACAACGCACGAGGCAGCAACCATAAACATGACATAAGTCAAGTCAACTTTATTGTCAAATATGCTATACATGCTCGACATACAGCACAGATGAAATATCAGTCCTCTCTGACCCATAATGTTTATTACTTATATTGCGCATTTTAACATTTGGTAATATGATCAAATGCGCACATGACCACAAAACAGGAAGTGATGACCGGACGTAACCTACGAGGTTGATCACCTGGGGCGCACAAGGTGCACTGATGGCTATTTGGGAAGCTTGTTCTACGTAGCCCTCTGCAGCAACTCTTTTTTTTCCCCCCTATTTCTCCTTTTCTCCATTTTAAACACTTTTCAATAGTTTTTAGTGCATATAATCAATTTCAATAAATTATTTATTTCAAAATAAAATGATTTATTTGTAAAGCATCTATTTATTTCAAAATGAAATGAATTGGGCAGCACGGTGGTGTAGTGATTAGCGCTGTCGCCTCACAGCAAGAAGGTCCGGGTTTGAGCCTCGTGGCCGGTGAAGGCCTTTCTGTGCAGAGTTTGCATGTTCTCCCCGTGTCCGCATGGGTTTCCTCCAGGTGCTCCGATTTCCCCCACAGTCCAAAGACATGCAGGTTAGGTTAACTGGTGACTCTAAATTGACCGTAGGTGTGAATGGTTGTCTGTGTCTATGTGTCAGCCCGGTGATGACCTGGCGACTTGTCCAGGGTGTACCCCGCCTTTCGCCCGTAGTCAGCTGGGATAGGCTCCAGCTTGCTTGTGACCCTGTAGAACAGGATAAAGCGGCTAGAGATAATGAGATGAGATAAAATGAATTGCTTTTAGAATTTTAATGACTGCTCAATGACTTTTTCAATGAATTGTTTTTTTTCCACAAATAAAATGGATTATTTTAAGGGGATAGTCTTAACAAAATTATGTCACTTTACAGCCTGGGCTACAAAGACCCGCTCTGATTGGCCAGCCTTGGCCAGTCCTTCAGTTGTCTTTGGACTTTTTCTTTTCCTGGTGTCTTAACTCACAGATCCTTTTGTTTATGGCCATTCGTATGTCTGGAATCTTCGCCCCTGGGTGTTGCTGAACAACTACATCTGTAAAAGACAATAAAATAAGAAAGACATCCACAATGTTAGCCTCTGGTTGTTGCAAAAGGAAAGATGAGGTGGATCCCAATACTGGTACACTGTAAAAAAAGAATAGTCGAGAATACTTGAAATTTCAAGGCAACAGTCTGCATTAAGAATTTTATGTTTTGCCAACGATGTATGCCCATGATAATCCAAACTATGATAACACTGTTATCTTTATTAAGAATTCTTAATTAAGTCAATTTTCAATTCCTCATTCTGCCAACATAGATTTCTCTTTTTGCTGAACAGTGGCATTCACAGTAGTACAAAAAGGCAATTGAGGTTCTCACAATTTTTTGGGGGGCTTTTTTTGGATAGGACAGTGTAGAGACAGGAAATGAGCAGGAGAGAGAGGGATCGGGAAATGACCTCCGGTCAGAATCGAACCCAGGTCCCCAGACTTATGGCATGGCGCCTTATCCACCTGAGCCACGACAACATGAGCTTCAACTGGAGAGAGAACCACATTGCCCAGCCCTTGCATTTGGGAGCGGAAACCCCGTGTCTTGGTCATTAAGAGCATGTGCTGAATAAACACCTGTGGCAATTATGTATTTTCAATTAAGATCATTCACTATTGCATATTTACACATCATTGAGGTGCACCCTATCAGTTTGATGTGGATTTTTCTGTTCGTTAATAATTATTCATATTTTCTTGTCCATTCAATTGTGAATATGGAATTACTTGAACAAAGCATAATTCTATTTTTTAGAATTATCCACATCAAGAAAAATCCACATCAAACTGATAGGGTGCACCTCAATGATGTGTAAATATACAATAGTGAATAATCTGAATTGAAAATACATAATTGTCACAGGTGTTTATTCAGCGCATGCTCTGAATGACCAAGACACGTGGTTTCCTCTCCCAAATGCAAGGGCTGGGCAATGTGGTTCTCTCTCCAGTTGAAGTTCATGTTGTCGTGGCTCAGGTGGATAAGGCGCCATACCATAAATCCGGGGGCCTGGGTTTGATTCTGACCTGAGGTCATTTCCTGATCTCTCTCTCTCCTGCTCATTTCCTGTCTCTACACTGTCCTATCCAAATAAAGGTGAAAAAAGCCCCCCAAAAAATTGTGATAACCTCAATTGCCTTTTTGTACTACTGTGAATGCCACTGTTCAGCAAAAAGAGAAATCTATGTTGGCAGAATGAGGAATTGAAAATTGACTTAATTAAGAATTCTTAATAAAGATAACAGTGTTATCATAGTTTGGATTATCATGGGCACGTCGTTGGCAAAACATAAAATTATTAATGCAGACTGTTGCCTTGAAATTTCAAGTATTCTCAACTATTCTTTTTTACAGTGTAATATTTTTCTTGTATGCCTAGTCCTTGTTCCTCAGTGGGTTACCTGTAAATAGTTCAGTCTGAAATCAGAATTGGCTTCTCAAGGAACCAAGGAAGGAGTTAGGAAGGTTCTCCAAGGGGCTTATAGAGTGAGGAGGTTACACTACTGTATCCACTTTAAGTTTTCCAGGAAGTATTTTGGTCAGTGAGAGCAACTGTACTTGTCATAGCCAAGCATCTGCCTATGGGAGGAGAATTGGTGCTGGTGCTGGGATTTTAAAGCTACTATGGACCCTTTTCACGTGACGTCACGACAAACGCGGCCGCCATTTTGGACATGTACTACCAGTAGTTTACCACAGCCAACATTGAGGAGCGGCAGCAAAGAAAGTGTTTATTTTCAGCAAGACTTCCATCATGCCACTATATTGTTGTGTACCTGGATGTAGTAACCATCAACAAACAAGGCAAGGGTTATCGTTTTATCGGATCCCGGTAGATGCTGACCGACAGAGAAGATGGATAGCGGCATACCAACGCTTGTGTAGTGACCACTTTGTTGGAGGTAAGACGAATAAAATTAGCCAGAAAAGGCATTACATTGCTGTTAACATTCCATTCTAGTTTACTGTAATTATGATCTGGCAGCTATTTACACCGGATCCAGTGTAAATAGCTGCCGGAGCCAACGTCCGAGCTAGCGAGCTAGCACTGGCTCCGGCCGGCCGCGAGCTAGCGCTGGCTCCGGAACCTTGGACGTTGGCTCCGGCAGCTATTTACACTGGATCCGGTGTAAATAGCTGCCAGATCATAATTACAGTAAACTAGAACATCCGAGCTAGCTCGCTAGCGCTGGCTCCGGCCGGCCGCAAGCCAGCGCTGGCTCCGAGCCAGCGCTAGCTCGCGGCCGGGCGGCTGGAGCCAGCGCTAGCTCGCGGCCGGAGCCAGCACTAGCTCGGACGTTGGCTCCGGCAGCTATTTACACTGGATCCGGTGTAAATAGCTGCCAGATCATAATTACAGTAAACTAGTAAATACAGTTTTCTGCAT
This sequence comes from Neoarius graeffei, assembly GCF_027579695.1. Classification (NCBI taxonomy): domain Eukaryota; kingdom Metazoa; phylum Chordata; class Actinopteri; order Siluriformes; family Ariidae; genus Neoarius; species Neoarius graeffei. The sequence continues at coordinate 10,224,059 of NC_083570.1, forward strand.
CTCGCTCCTTTTTCTTTTATGTTTATCGCCTTCCTCGCATTCAAACTGATTCGAGCCGAAGTCCACTACATGTCCAAAATGGCGGTCGCTGTTACGAAGGTCACATGACTGAAAAGGGTCTATAGGGGATCCATTTTAACGCTGATAAAATGTTTGATGTATTCTAACAGGATAGAGAAATCGCTTTATATCTAAAAGAATATCAAAGCTGTTAAAGCTTTTTATTTGTCTATCTGTTTTGCTATTAGTTGTGTACATTTCAGTCCTAAAGTGTTTGTTACCCTTTACCATTTACAATAACTTTGCAAAATATATTAATCCATTAAAAATAAATTCTTACTGTCTTACTGAGTAAAGTTTTAAGCTTCTTGGGGTCCAGAGGCTGGTGTCTCTCTGCAGATGGATCGACCTTATTGACCCCTCCCATCAGGTTGGACTTCAGTAGGACATCAATGCTGAACAGGCCCAGCAGGAGGGTGCGGGCCATTCCTTTTGCTGTGGGTTGTGCTTTTGCAGTCTCCCAACAATGGGCAGACACTCTGGTGGAGTCATCATTCCCTAGTTGCACCTAATTAATTGTAAGAAGGAAAGAAAAACAGGAATAAAAACAAAGAAAATCACCAGTGACAGAATGTTTTATGTTTTTAATTGATCATTACAAAAATGTACTTACTGATGTTGGTTTGGGAGATGTGGGTTGAGGAGGTGATGGTAGAGCAACACTGGCCTCATATTCGCTTTCACCTTCATAGCTTGAGCTCTCTGTGACCTTATCCAAAATGAGGGTCTTCACAGCCGCTAAGAGTGATGGAATTTCTGGAAAATAAGGCCCACTGAATTAACCACAACAGGACTCCAAACAAGTTGTAAATACATAACGTAAAAGAAAATATCAATGTAAACAAAATACACCTCTGCTCCTTTTTTGGTGTCTCAAAGTGTAACAAAATGTGTTGGTGAGGGGTTCTGAAGGCATTACAGGGTATCTGCCAAACCAATTTTGCCTCAGTGGGGCGTTGAGGCAAACCCTGCTTCAGTGTTTAGCCCTAGGGCCTCGGCTAAAGTTTTTTCCTACAGGAAACCCTATACTACATCTGTAATTTTCCCTAAAATGTAGACACAGTTATATCTTTAAGAATTACACCAAAAATGAGGAGACGGTGATTTATTCAATCTAAAAGAATCCCTATTTTAATCTAAAAGAGATAGTTGCTTTTAACTGCCAGGTTGCGCAGCCTGGTGTTCTCCTTATGTAAAGCCTTGACTTGGGTCTCAAGATCTTTACTGGCTGCAGAAGATCCTACACTCTGCAGGTCTCACAGTCTTTTATTCTCTTCCCTGAGGGCCCTGATCTCCTCCTCAAGTGCCTCTGAAGCAGTCTCCACTGGGCTGAGATTAGGTTCTTCTTGGGAAAGAACCTCTAATTCAGACTGTCTTGCAGCTATGAATCTGTAGTTTTTCTGTTGGGTAAAAATTATCAAATCAATTATGTATTAAACAATACACATAAGAGTTAGGAAAATAAAACTAAAAATTGATTAAAATTAATCATTAAGTTAATCATAAAGTTGAATATGTTTCATGGCTAGAATCTGTTTAAATTCATAGCTGTAGTACTATAGTTCCTTTTTTTTTTTAAGTTGCCAGGAACTTTCTTGTACAACCCAGCAGGGCTAACATATACAGACAGACAACCATTCACACCTATGGGCAATTAATGGCCCTTTTCCACTACCCTTTTTCAGCTCACTTCAGCTTGCTTCAGCTCACTTCAGCCCGACACGGCTCGCGTTTCGACTACCTCAGAGCAGCACGACTCAGCTCGCTTCAGCCCTGCTTAGCACCCAAAACTCGCACGGTTTTGGAGTGGGGCTGAAGCGAGCCAAACTGAGCCGAGTGAGGCTAGGGGCGTGAGGAGACACTCCCCTATGCACTGATTAGTGAGGAGGAGTGTCCTCACATGCCCACACACGCCCCGCGAGCACGCTGGGATCTGTAAACACCGTAAACCCGGAAGAAGAAGAATTACGAATCACGAGAATTTCTGAAGCCTTATGCGCCTCGCCTCATCTATACGCTCTTGCCAGTATCTGTTGGCGTTGTCGGTGACAACAAGCCACAGCACCAAGACCAGCAACACTAACGACTCCATGTCCTCCATGTTTATTGTTTACTATCCGGGTCATGAGACTACCGCTTAAAAGATCACTGATGTCACTGTTTGCGCCGCCTAACGACATCACGTGACGTCCACCCACTTTCGCTAACTCCACCCAATGTGTCCACCCACTTCCAGCCAGCACGGTTCAGTGCGGTTGTAGTCGAAATGCAACTCCAACAGCCCCACTTAGCTCAACTCAGCCCAACTCAGCACGGCACGGCTCAGCCCAACTCAGCCGCGTTTGTAGTGGAAAAGTGGCATTAGAGTCACCAATTAACCTAACCTGCATGCCTTTGGCCTGTGGGAGGAGGCCGGAGTACCCGGAGAGAATAGCAAACTCCACACAGAAAGGCCCCAGCCAGCCGGCAGGTTCGAACCCAGAACCCTCTGTGAGGCGACAGTGCTAACCATTGCACCACCGTGCCGCTAGTCCCAAAACAACTACAATAAATATTTTCTATTTTCCATTGTTTGTGTTAGTCTGGCTCACAACCCAACTACAAAACTGACAGAAATGTAAAAATATATTCTCAAAATAGCTGTCATGAAAAGAACCCTATTACCTTTTTTGCAACTGGTTCTACAGTTTCCTCCTGTGTGTCAAGGAAAAGTTTGTTGGGTACCCTCTTTCTCTTCTTGCTTTTTGGTAGGTCCTCTTGCAGGAGTTTCTGCTCAGCAGTCTTAAGTGTAGACTCCTTTTCTGTTGGTAAAAAATAGTAGCAAGACAGAATTTAATGCCTAGAAATAAAACTATGTGGCTTATGTTACATCAAATACTGTATTTTACTGTCCACTTTTGTGCTCTTTTTACACAGTTTTTGTATTGTTTTTCCCCTGCTTTTTTATAATACGTTTAGGCTGTTCATTTTAACACGTTAAATTTTGCTGCCATGTACAGCTGCTAAACTGATTTTTACTATCCAGTGTTGGCTGACAATGTTGACTGTGACAGTAAAGTATTCTTATTAACTCAAATCTAAGCTGACATTCTTCAATTTGCGACTTTTTAAATAAGTGTTTAATTAGTGTTTCACTGCTAATTACAAATTCAAATCGAGCGGGACTCATGTGACTAATGGCCGTTAGCTAGCTAACGTTAGCGGATGCTAGCTAGCTAATCGCTAGCTAGCGTTTAATTTGAATTTTTAGCTAGCTAGTCACTGTCCCGGAGCTAATCGCCTACAGCAAATGTTACTTGGCCTATAATGCAAAAACCTCAACAGGATAATTGCTATCGTGATTAATGTTACATGACTAACAAAGTAAAACAAAAATAAAAAATTAAGCACTGTACTTGCCTGCCAACTGCACGTGGGCTGGTTCGACCAGCCACCCATTAGTAGGCCTCTTGCCACCCATGCTGTGGCACTTGACAAGCTACTCCTTTTGAGAGTTTTCAGGATCGAAGTCTACGATCCAATGTACGGGGACTATACTCAATGCATCTTTATCTTTCCCCTTTGACCAGCTAACGAGCGCAAACTTCATTTTTTAAATTTTCTCCTCTCACTGCTGAGGGGCAGACTCTGAGTAGCGTTGGCTTCTTGTTCGCGCCTATTCTGCCATCCCATAAACCATTGCAGTTCAATGTGTCCATGGTAACTACTAGCTCCACCAATCAGAGACGTTGCTTTTACACCGTAGGATTCTGAGTAGTGTTGCAAATAAAATCTGTTTTTTTTAGGTTCTGTTGGTTAATTTAAAACAATGTTTTTGCTTCTATATCATTGCTTTACAACATGCTCACTTTAAAACGAAACGTCTATTGAGAAAATGGACGGGATATTTACCTCTGCCAACCGAGTGGGCTGTCACTGTAGCACTCTTTTTTTAATGCAGTCGAGGGTTCCGCTCCAGAAGAAGAGAAGCATGGATGGAAGGAGAAGAAACACTGCCCCTGGTTCAGGATATGAGATTCCATCAAGAACAAGGAGATACTGGAAAAGGAGGTTTGTGTTTTACTGCATCCTAGCCTAGTTAAGTTACGTTATTAAACAGTTGTTCTGTATTTACTATTGTAGTTTCGTGGTTCGTGTGGGTTTTTACAAGCTTGCGGCTTAGCTAAACGTAGCTAGCATGCTGTAGCACACTGACTCGCAAACTTTTATTTAAACAAGTTATTAGAAACGTTAGATAAAGCAAGCATTGGTTGTTTTCAACAACAGACAGTGCCGGTTTTTGCTATGAGCGATGGGGCAATCTGTTTAAGGGCGCACAGCACAAAAAAAAGAGAGAGAGAGACGATAATCAGTATCGCCACTCATTTCCAAGTCAAGTTGTGCGGAGGGGTGCATTCACCTCACACACCACTGCTTCCAAATAAATTTTATTTCCTTCATAAAGTTTATACAGACTTATAGTGTCACATACATGTTATACGCCCAGGACAGCCTCCGACAATAGATATTAAAATAAGGAACATTCTTATCACAGGAAACTGGTTGAGGCCATCAACATGCATCAGTCAAACCAGGAAATGGTGAGTCATGAACATGACTTTTGTAGATGACATGTATTTTGTAGACATTAGACAGTACTCTACACTAAATGGCCACATTTTAACCAGTTAATTGAAATGTAATCCTTCTTGATTAGCATCTGTTAAGAAAGTTGAGCAAATAAGTAGTCCTGAGCCAGATCAAATGTTGAGTGGGATAATCGGAAGGCCCTCCATGTGAGGCATTTGGTGGAAAAATCTTATCTTTGCCATCCACTTTGCAGGCAGTCGACTTTGGACACTTCTCACCCCTCCCTTCTTTAAGAGAGTTCCTCGGAGTACATTTTTTGCTATTATTTATTAAATATTGATATATGAAGTTTAGCCTAATTATAATGCATATCAAACATACAACAGCGGAATATATATATATATATATATATATATATATATATATATATATATATATATATAAAAATCCATGTATACCATACATATGCTTTGTCTAAAACTGTTCTCGACCACGACTCTGACAATGGCTCAGAAGACGCACATGATGGCGGTGGGATTACTGTAAGTAAAATGTACTGTTAATTATATAAAACTACCTTGTAAAAATCCACCAGTAAAGGGTGGCAGAAGACCTTCTATGTATTCTGATGTAAGTGTGTTTTGTTCATGAATGAGCCCCAGTGTTTATAGCCAAAGTCTACTGGTTTCTGTGTTTGACTATTTCACTGAAAGCACTTCCTCGAAGACTTCTTTATTCTCACACAACAGAACCTGGATCAGGATCCCTCTGACAACAGATCTGAAGGTGCACATGATGGTGATGACATTACAGTAAGTATAATTTACTTTTGACAGAGATATACTGGTTGACTGGAATATTGTCTTGAACCGTTCCATCCACTTTGCAGACACTTGACATTGAACATTTCCCTTCCTCCTCTTGTAAGGGAGTCCCTTGGAGCCCCTTTAATTGCTAAATAGTGTTGAATAATTATAATTTATATCTAACATAAAACAACAGAATCTAAATAATCAGCCATGTATACCATACATATGCTTTGTCTAAAACTGCTCTCTATTCTTACACAACAGAACCTGGATCAGGATTCCTCTGACCACGACTCTGACAATGGCTCAGAAGACGCACATGATGGTGGTGGGATTACTGTAAGTAATCTACTAATAACTATGACTGTACTACTAATCTACTGGTGTCTGTGTTTGACTATTTCACTGACAGCACTTCCTATAAGACTTCTTTATTCTTAAACAAACCAAAGCAAAACAGCAAAAAGGTTCTGGGTTCAAACCCAGTGACTGGCGAGGGCCTTTCTGTGTGAAGTTTGCATGTTCTCCCTGTGTCTGCGTGGGTTTCCTCCAGGGAAAATATTGAAAATGGTTCATTTCTTGTAGCGTCACATGTCCATGAGCATCCTCTAGTGGTCAGAAATGATAAGACAAGTTTAAATTGCAGTCATTTAAATTTAATGAATAAATCACTCAAATTTTTTTCATTTTCTGAAAATTTATAAAGAAATAAATGGCTAAAGTGAGATAAAGGAATTCTTTAAAGTAAATTTGATTTTATTGTCGCCTACACATGAATGTTAAATGGTAAATGTGGCCAGAGATCGATTTCTGTACTTCAATAGAAAGTATCATGTATGTCATTTATGTTCTTTTCCCATTTTGTCCTTTCTTTCTGTCCATGAAGTGTATGCAGTGAAATCACATTTTAAAATCAGAACTCCAGATGGAATTCTATAATATGCGAATATTATCGAGTTGTTATTTGGAGTCTCAGTTTTACATAGTAGCACCACATCACTGAAAAACAACAAAACAAAAAAAAAACAGCAGCCTTTCAACATCAATTCTGTATCTTCACTAAAAGACACACGAGGATTTACAACAGGACCGTGTCTTACTACAAGCACTAAAAACTACCACATTGTGTTCATTAAGGATGGAAATAAAGCAGAAATATTTCAGTGTCATTTGTTCTGCTGAAATATTTTCCTCATTCTGTCAGTTTGGAATTTAGTGAGGAGTGAAAATGAATCGAAATGAATGTCTCTTTATTACCACAAGGGGAGTCAAACCTGATTTGATTTATTTTGCATTGTTTATTGCTAATAGAAGTCCCACTTTCTCATGAACAGATTGTTGAGATGGAAATTAAGTTGGTAGATGAATATGTTTGAGATCAGAGATCCTGAGTCGCCTCAATCAGTCATTAGATGTGTCTTTGAGAAGTAGGAGAACACTGGAGAACCAGGAGGAAACCCACACTGACACGGGTCATTTGACCTTTGGGTCATTTTAACATTGTTAACAGACTGAAATGAATCTCCTGAAAGGCAGAAGAAAGAAATCTGCTAGTAGTGTTAACACAAGACTTTATCTAATCCCAGTCAGTGCAGGGTTCAAACCCCATCCACCAGAAATATCATTAAAATCAAAGGGAAAGGCAGAGACGAGGCGAGATCATCAACAGGAGATCTATCCAGAATAAACACGGCTCACAACTGAGGAGATTTAATAACACACTGGAAGGATTCACAGTTACTGTAGGAGCTATGTGCATTTTATAACAACAGACAGGAAATGAGTGGAGGAAGTGAAGTTATTCAAAATGTGTGTAAAGCCGCCCTCTGGTGGTCTGGAGGAGAAATGTCCAGGTTAAATATTAGTGTTCATCCACGTTTCTTTTATTTTTATTTGTGAACACACAGGTCTAAAATAATTTCACTTCAATGAGCTGTTACTATAGAAACAAGAACGTATTAGAGCAAGCCCATTAATAAAAACCTGCACTATTGTCAGAGCTGCTGTTATAGAAAATTAATCAACACCTTCTGACCAATCAGAATAGACAACTGGAACAGAATTGTTTTTTTTTTTTTTTTTGCTTTATTTGATTGAAAATTAAAAGGATTAAAAAAAAAAAGTTTTTCCAACAATCATGTTGAGAATCTAAATCAGGAGTCAGACCACAGACAGATCCAGTTCACAGAGACAGATTTATCATCATTATTCACACACAATATATGACAACATTAAAAGAGATGTTTTTTGGAGGAAAGTCAGTTGTAGGTTTACAGTGATTTTCACAAACACATATTTAAGACACTGTAGTTATTTTCCACAGATTAAATAATCTAAAAATATCCATCCAAAGTGGAGAAAAACCCCGTTGCGTATCAATACAGCGGCTTGCTGACATCCTGACCTCAGTATTAAAAGCTTCTGTCTGAAAATGAGTTCAGCACAGAAACTCCATCACTGGGGGAAACTTTATTCTCCTGTGCTCTTATCTTTTATTCTGCAAAGCTTTGATTGTAATATTTGCATGGATTAAAGCAAAAAAAAAAAAAATTTCACTGAAAATTTATGGGGGCGTTATGGGTGGATTTCGATGAAATTCTGAGAATGGTTAACTTAGAACTGATAACTTTATTATCAATTAATTAATGGATTAATATATTCAATTTATTGTTGAGTGATTCTTCACCATTGTTTGTTTTTGAGATAAAAGCACAGACACGTATTTTCTGTGCACAGACACGATCAGTCATAGATGGACTGACCTCCGTTGAGGTGAGATTTGCTCCTGGGAAAGAAGAGGTGTGCTGAAGACCCCTTACATTGGCCTTGTGGCTGGCTTCCAGTTGATGGCGCGACAGCACTTTCTTTCTATTGCTTCCGTATATTATTTTTTTTGTGGCAAACCGCACAAATGTTTAGTTTTTTTGCACCATGAACTAAATGGCTTTCCGTTTTCACCTATTTCGTACAGCCAAGCCCACCTCCACTTGTTTTTTACACCTTTATCGATGGCAGACACATCAGTGCCTTCTTTCATGCAAAGCGCATCCATGCTGCCGAAACCGAAAGCAGAATGACATGCTCCTCTATGCTCGACGTCAATATAGAAAAAAGTTTGGATCTTCGCTTAAATTAAAATTGGGGTTTGACCTAACTGTGTTGAATACGACTTCAAAAACAATTCAAGATTTTATTAAGAGAAATATTGTGGCCAACACGAGTGTTAATTACCTAAAAGATGGCGTGAAGTTGGCTGCTATCTACTTTGTGTTCGTTCTCATTTTCCTCCATCATTTCATAGGCCAGAAACAGATGTTTTGACGTAATTTAACTTAGTAGGCTATGATTATTATTTAACCGTAGTCTTCTAGACATTTTGACTGTTTGGGGCATTGAACGCTGGTGTATGATTTTCAGGGAATAAAGTTTAGCGCATGTCGGAACATCATTGCGCTCGCAGCCTCCAACTCCTCAAACGTCCTTTAAATTGTGATATAACGTAGGCTATAAGGCACGGTTCTAACATACCTTACACATTGGCCTAATGAAAATAATAATTGTTGGGGCATCTGCTGATTTGTTAGCTATAAATTTAGGTCTGGGCGGCACGGTGGTGTAGTGGTTAGCGCTGTCGCCTCACAGCAAGAAGGTCCTGGGTTCGAGCCCCGGGCCCGGCGAGGGCCTTTCTGTGCGGAGTTTGCATGTTCTCCCCGTGTCCGCGTGGGTTTCCTCCGGGTGCTCCGGTTTCCCCCACAGTCCAAAGACATGCAGGTTAGGTTAACTGGTGACTCTAAATTGACCGTAGGTGTGAATATGAGCGTGAATGGTTGTCTGTGTCTATGTGTCAGCCCTGTGATGACCTGGCGACTTGTCCAGGGTGTACCCCGCCTTTCGCCCGTAGTCAGCTGGGATAGGCTCCAGCTTGCCTGCGACCCTGTAGAAGGATAAAGCGGCTAGAGATAATGAGATGAGATGAAATTTAGGTCTAATTACTTCTGACAGTCTGCAAGCATTGCACCGTCGGGACTTCAAGTCTGGCTGAAGCAGAGGAGCGGGCTTTCCGGGGTTTATTTTTTCGTGTTTTTTTTTTAACATGCTCTATTTCTATATGTCCAGGTTTGAACTAAGTCATTTTGGCAAGATTTAATTTAATACAAAACAGAAATGGTCAGACACAAGCGCGCCAAGCACATGGGAATGTATTTTGCCAATTTTGACAGCGCATGTTTTTTTAATGCCGCACTGTAGACAGCGAACGTTTAAACATGATCAAACATAGGAAATGAACGACACAAAGCATGGCTCAAAAACAAAAAAGTTAAATAAACCCTACTGATAGTTGATGTTGTTGCAACACATCAGTGTTATAACCCAATCTCTACCCAACCACCCGTCATTTTAATTCTCCTCGGATCAGCGCCGACCGCACATTTGGCCTTATTTTTATCCAAATAATTTGAATAAAAATCCCAAACTCACAGATAAACCTGGATTTATAAGGTTCTATCTGCGGACCAATCATCATCCAGGCTGAATATGGGATGAACACGACATCGGCATATTTTATAATCTAAATATTAAAATGAGTGTTTTTGTGCAGCTGGATTGTGCTCTAGTGAAACAGACGACTGAGCAACAACGTGGCAACGTGCAGGAATTTTACAGAAAACACTACACACTTTTATTCTGGATCACACAATCTCACTGTAGAACCAGAAAACCAGTAGGGTCCAAACCCAGCGTATAGAGGCTGAGTGAATGTGGTGTGGACTCTGTGGAGGAGCTTCATCGTGTCAGAGACGCTGTAGAAGGACAGAGTTCCTGCACTGTGATCCACATACACTCCTATTCTGGAGGGGGATGGAACTCTGAGATCAGTCTTAATGTTGTTGTGATAGAAAGAGAGAGAAGAAAAAGAAGAACACTGCAGACTCCAGGACTGATTGTTGAATCCAAACCCACACTCATTACCCAGTGCTTTCCTGCTGATATCTTTATACGAGACTGATATGTCCACAACACCACCAGCACCGCTCCACTCCACCTCCCAGTAACAGCGTCCACACACACACTCTCCTTACACAACACCTGATCCCAGTAATCAAATCTCTCTGGATGATCAGAGTAACGCTGCTCTCTCTCACTGACTCTCACCGCTCTGTTCTTCTCAGACAGAATGAGGCGACGATGTGCCGTGTTGGGATCCAGAGTCAGATAACAGAAATCTAAAATAAGAGAGAAAAACAAACTGAACAATGTGAACATGAATATCTGCGCTGGGGGCGTGGTCACGAAAACAGCAGTTTGGTTGCAGTGAAAACTTTTCTATGTAGAACCCTGTCACTCCCCCCTCCCCCCACTCTGGGCTCAAGAACACAACAAAAGGGCAATAATATAACAACCAATCAGAATTCAGATACAACAACCAATCAGAATTCAGATACATTCTGTTGTCAAGTAAAATTGTAACCTGTCAAAGTTCTCGAGCCCTCGTGCTGTTTTACCGTTAGATCAATCACATATCAGCTTAAACTAGCATTCTAAAACTAGTTAAAGACCCCACAGAAGAGAGCGACTCCCCCTGCCAGCCTCATGGAACTGAATAAGTTGACTTAATTAAAAAGTTTACTGTTCTATGAAAGGGTGTGTTTGCATGATCATTATTATTTTACTAGTGGCATAAAATTGTCTTGAAAAGACGTCAAGAATAATATCGTTTATCACAATAATTTCTGAGACAATATATCATCCAACAAAATGTATCATGACAAGCCTAGCAGTGTGTGTGTGTGTGTGTTTTAGATTTACATTTCAGAAACTCTTCTCTGCTCTGTGGTTCTGGTTCTGAAATGATCTGAACTGCTGCAGCTGTGGAGAGAAAAATAGAAACATGAGTTTGTGTAAAAGATGGAAAGAGTTTAAAGTGATCCAGTCAGTTTTTTCATTTTAAATCAGTGTTTTAGTTCAAAGCGTCGGGTGAATAAAGTGTCTGCAGAAAAGAAAGCAGGAGCATCGCTAAGAAATAACACATCACTGTGTTTCTCCAGCAGGAACAGCTCCTCTTACCATGTGGAGGGATTTTGTTGAATTCCTCCTCACAGAATTCCTCGAGTCTCTTTTTCAGATCTGAGAGAGAATTCCTCACTCCATCAAATGAGAGATGTTGATGGACAGTGACGCTGGATGTGTGAAAATCTGGTTTTGGGAAGAGAGGAGACTGATGTCCAGAAGCTAAAACCTACAGAAAGCAAATGAAATGTAAAACCCACTTGTGATGTCAGACAGGGACATTTATTGTTGCCTTAATGAGAGGTGTTTTAGAGAGTGTGTGAGGAACAGCTGGCTCTGTAGATCAGACAGTGAGTGTTACCTGGATGAAATGGATGTGATCGTGTGTGTGTGAAAGCTGCTCCAGCTCAGTGACTCTCCTCTGAAGATCAGCAATCTCCTGCTCCAGTTGCTCCAGGAGTCGTTCAGCTCGACTCAGTTCAGCCTTCTCCTGATCTCTGATCAGCTCCGTCACCTCCCAGCGCTTTTTCTCCATGGAGCTGATCAGCTCAGTAAAGATCCTCTCACTGTCCTCCACTGCTGTCTGTGCACTGAGCTGTTAGGACACACACACACACACACACACACACACACACACACACACACACACACACACGAGATTTAAAGCTCATCTATCATTCCCTCTCTTACTGGGACTGTAAATGACTCGTTGTCCATGTTGTGTGTGTTTCTAGGAGCAGCTCTGTCTCTGCTCACTGCTCACCTTTATAGTGTTCACAGCCTGTTTCAGCTCCTGCACCTTCTTCTGCTTCTCCTGGATTCTCTGCTGGGATTTCATCTGCTCCTCCTTTAACTCACTCTGAGGACAAATAAAATACATTCAGCTTTTTATACAGTACGAGCGAACTGGTTCCATATTAATGTCAGTTCAAAGTACATTCATGTTTGGCTTTAAGGTTATGTACTCTGTGTGTGTGTGTGTGTGTGTGTGTGTGTGTGTGTGTGTGAGAGAGAGAGAAATGTTCACTAACTGATCTGGGCTGGGTTTCCCGAAAGCCTCTTAAGGCCAAGAAAGTTTTAAATTACCTCTTAAGATCCATCATCAAGCTAATGTGGTTTTCCCGAACATCGTAGCACAAGTCGTCCTTTAGTTTGCTCGGAATTTACGAGAGACCCGGAGCACTCATTCGAAACAAAGAGCGACTCGCTCGCTGCCGAATCCACAGAATGCGCATGCAGCTCTGAGGGACTCTCACAGTCAGCGGGGGAAACTGGGGTTGAATCTGCTGGTGGTGTTCAATTAGTTTTCTTGTACATTGCAAGAACATCGAGTTAATTATCAGAGGTGGACAGGAACGAAGTACATTTACTTGAGTTCTGTACTGAAGTACACTTTTTGAGTATCTGTAATTTACTTGAGTATTTTTTTGGGGGAACTTTAACTTCACTCCATTTGAAAGACAAATATCGTACTTTTTACTCCACTACATTTCTATCAAGGTCCTCGTTAGTCATTACTATGAAGCAGCTTTGAAAGCGGATGTTTTTTTCTTTTCTAAAACGTGATTGGTTTTTCCGCAGGTGACACTGAGACAGTCTATCAGTAATCACTAGGGTCACGTCACGTCCATATACTGGATAAAATCAAGATCAATGATTTCTCCGCAGCATTATTTAACACGATCAGTTGATGGCAGAATGGAAGGAGGCGGTTCTTCTGGGGAATGCACACACCCACGGTTCTATCGCTAGAACCCATGATTCAGTTTTCTGAAAGGAATAAAGAGTCATTTTGCTTTAAATGTTTGCTTTGGTTGTCTAAAACAGAGCACATCACAGCCTACAAAAACTTGCCATCCCACCTGTGGAAGCATATTGAGGGATATAAACGTTTTATTAGCTTGCAGTGAAGTTGTCTGTGCATTTAGAGTTAGCGATAGTGTTGAAATAGCTATGCAGTCTGATTAGTCAAATGATTTTCTGTGGATTTGCCCGCCAAGTTGCCATAGTCTTGTCCATGGCTAATGTTTACACATAGCTAGTTAACTTGGACACTGTTAGTTATGTCCAATACGATTGCCTTTAGCAGCTACTAACGCCTATATCGGGGACGCGAACTGCAAAGACGCTCTTTGTCCTGTTGCTCTTTAGACTCCTTCTTACGAGTGAGTTCGGAAAAACCACGTAGAGAGACAACATTCGTTCCTTCAGAGTCTCTCAACTCTCTCTTTTGGTCTGAAGGGCAACATTATCAGGAAACCCACCCCGAACCAGATTACGACCATCACTGAAGATAAATTTAACACACTGTTCACCAGAACACAGACAATTTTAATCAGCTTTTACAGAATCCTTCTGATTGAGACACACATTGAAATTAAAGTTCAAATCATATCACTGACTAAAGCACCTGTTTCTAGATGGGAAACTATAATTAAGATGATTTAATTCTGGAAAGATTTCTAGTTCTCACCTGTTTCTCAGCTCTTTCTGCTGCGGCTGTGACGGTGTCGTGACCTTTGTGATGATCCATCGTACACAAATAACAGATGCAGGTTTGATCAGTACGACAGTAGATCTCAATCAGCTTGTTATGTTCAGAGCAGATCTTCTCTTGGAGTTTTGCTGAGGCTTCAATTAATGTGTGTTTTTTCAAAGCAGGAAGTTCAAGATGAGGTTTCAGATGAGTTTCACAATAAGAAGCCAAACACATCAGACAGGACTTGACAGCTTTGTGTTTTCTCCCGGTGCAGAAATCACACTCCACATCTCCAGGTCCAGCGTAACAGCGAGCAGGAGAAGCAGCTTGGACTTCAGTCTTCTTCAGTTTCTCCACCACTTCATCCAGCATGTTGTTTCTGCGTAGAACAGGCCTTGTCGTGAAAGTGTCTCTGCACTGAGGACAGCTGTAGACGCCCTTCTGATCTTCCTGATCCCAGCAGCCATTAATACACACCTTACAGAAACTGTGACCACAGGAGATAGTCACCGGATCCTTCAGGAGATCCAGACACACTGGACACATGAACTGGTCCTGAGCTACTGAAATACTGGCCTCGGCCATTTTCCTGAAATCGCAACGAGAGAGAGAGAGATCAGTTTTGTTTTCTCTGAAATGACAAGTTACTTCCTGGTTCTGTGTGTGAAAGAGAGAGGAGGAGCACAAACACAGAGAGATCATGAGCACTCCTCTATTAACCATTTCATCTCCCTTCAGTGCAGAAATTTAACCCATGTAGCTGGACTGATTAGGATTAATTTCATGAAATACTCACAGAATGGATCTTAATTTTCTGGACTTTTCCACCTACTGACACCTCAAGCACAACTTTCAGCCTTGTTGATAAATTACAATTGTTTCACTTGAACAGCTTTTTCCTCGTGACATCTTTAAACTGATCTTCATCCCTAAAGAATGTTGGAGCCATTTTAAAAGTGAGGAGGACGCAGCTGTCAGGAAGGAAAACCATATTTTATTGATTTCGCATTGTTTATTACGAAAAGAAATCACAAAAGTGGACCTTTTTTTCAACATAATCTCCATTTCACTCAGTATGAGTGCTCCAGGCTTAACAAGATCCTGAACTCTTCATGACCTGCTGTTTGTGGAAACTAATCCACTTTGTGTTGATTCACATCCCACCACCTCATTGCAGATTAGTTTCCTGGAGCAGCATGCCTCATCCTGTTTTATTCCTTACATCATGATTTATCAAGAACATTATTCCTGGTCGATGAAGAATTCTTTCTCATGAACAGATTGTTGAGATGGAAATGAAGTTGGTAGATGAATATGTTTGAGATCAGAGATCCTGAGTCGCCTCAATCAGTCATTAGACGTGTCTTTGAGAAGTAGGAGAACACTGGAGAACCAGGAGGAAACCCACACTGACACGGGTCATTTTACCTTTGGGTCATTTTAACATTGTTAACAGACTGAAATGAATCTCCTGAAAGGCAGAAGAAAGAAATCTGCTAGTAGTGTTAACACAAGACTTGATCTAATCCCAGTCAGTGCAGGGATCAAACCCCATCCACCAGAAATATCATTAAAATCAAAGGGAAAGGCAGAGATGAGGCGAGATCATCAACAGGAGATCTATCCAGAATAAACACGGCTCACAACTGAGGAGATTTACTAACACACTGGAAGGGTTCACAGTAACTTCTTCTTTCTTGTGTTGAAAGGCAGTCAGCATCCTTATTGTTGCATTGCTGCCACCTTCTGGATCAATTCCTTGCACCATTATACAGTGTCTTGCAAAAGTATTCATCCCCCTTGGTGTTTGTCCTGTTTTGTCGCATTACAAGCTGGAATTAAAATGGATGTTTTGGAGGGTTAGCACCATTTGATTTACAAACCATGCCAACCACTTAAAAGGTGAAAATTGTTGTTTTATTGTGACACAAACAATATTTAAGATAAAAAAGACAGAAATCTGGAGTGTGCATAAGAATTCACCCTCAAAGTCAATACTTTGTAGAGACACCTTTTGCTGCAATTACAGCTGCAAGTCTCTTGGGGTATGTCTCTATTAGCTTAGCACATCTAGCTCCTGGGATTTTTGCCCATTCCTCAAGGCAAAACTGCTCCAACTCCTTCAAGTTAGATGGGTTGCATTGGTGTACAGCAATCTTCAAGTTATGCCACAGATTCTCAATTGGATTGAGGTCTAGGCTTTGATGAGGCCATTCCAAGATATTGAAATGTTTCCCTTTAAACCACTCCAGTGTAGCTTTAGCAGTATGTTTAGGATCGTTGTCCTGCTGGAATGTGAACTTTTGTCTCAGTCTCAAACCTCTGGCTGACTCAAACAGGTTTTCCTCCAGAATTGCCCTGTATTTAGTGCCATCCATCTTTCCTTCAGTCCTGACCAGCTTTCCTGTCCCTGCAGACAAAAAAGATCCCCACAGCATGATGCTGCCACCACCATGCTTCACTGTAAGAATGGTGTTCTCAGGGTGATGGGTTTGCGCCACACAGGGTGATGGGTTTGTGTTTCCCATGATGGCCAAAAAGATCAATTTTGGTCTCATCTGACCAGAGAATCTTCTTCCATGTGTTTGGGGAGTCTGCCACATGCTGTTGGGCAAACTCCAAACATGTTTTTTCTTCTTATTTTTTTTTTCTGTGAGTAATGGCTTTTTTTTCCTGGCCACTCTTCCATAAAGCCCCGCCCACTCTGTGAAGTGTATGACTTAAAGTGGTCCTATGGACAGATACTCCCATCTCCGCTGTGGATCTTTGCAGCTCCTTCAGTGTTATCGTTGGTGTCTTTGTTGCATCTCTGATTAATGCCCTCCTTCCCCGGTCTGTGAGTTTTGTTGGGCGGGGCCTTCTCTTGTCAGGTTTGTAGTGGTGCCATATTCTTTCCATTTTGCTATAATGAATTTAATGGCACGCCATGGGAAATTCAAAATTTGGGATATTTTTTATAACCCAACCCTGATCTATACTTCTCCATAACATTGTCTCTGACCTGTTTGGAGGCTCCTTGGTTTTCATGTTGTTTGTTTTGTCATGTTACAGAGTCAGGGTCCTTCCAGAATAGGTTGATTTATATAGACACCATGTGACAGATCATGTGACACTGTGATTGCACACAGGTGGCTCTTAATCAACTAATTATGTGACTTATGAAGTGAATTGGTTGGACCAGCTCTTATTTAGGGGTTTCATATGAAAGGGGTGAATACATATGCACACTCCAGATTTCTGGGGTTTTTTCATCTTAATTATTGTATGTGTTACAATAATACAACAATTTTCACCTTTAAAGTGGTCGGCATGTTGTGTAAATCAAATGGTGCTAACCCTCCAAACATCCATTTTAATTCCAGCTTGTAAGGCGACAAAACAGGACAAACACCAAGGGGGATGAATACTTTTGCAAGACGCTGTCCAGCAGCTTGCGGACATCCTGACCTCAGTATTAAAAGCTTCTGTCTGAAAATGAGTTCAGCACAGAAACTTCATTGCTGGGGGAAACTTTATTCTCCTGTGCTCTTCTCCACGTTGCTACCCCTTCTTGCTCCCTCCGATCCTCCTCCTCCATCATCTTTTATTCTGCAAAGCTTTGATTGTAATACTTGAATAAAAATCCCAAACTCACAGATAAACCTGGATTTATAAGGTTCTAAAAAAAGTAAATTTTATTCAATGAAACACAACATGCATTTAATACAATTCAATACAACCTCTCTCTCTGTCTCTTTCTCTCTCTCTTTTCTCTCCAAGTCTTCATAACGGATCACCACCAGAACATTAGTGCATCGATGTTAACTGGACTTCCTGCATGTTTGCACCACCTTGATAACTGAAGCTTGATTGTGCATTTTCTGAATCATTTACTGAAACGATGTCAGCTGTATGTAATTCGGCTAAAAAGGAGCAAAAAACAAACAAACAGTGACGAGCCATTTGGGAGCTGAACAAGTCAATTCTGACTGTAAATAGATGTTCAGTCCACATTATGTAGAACATTTTGGAATCATTGTTCAATTCACTGCTTATTCATGCAGTGTGACATCCTCACGATACACAACAAGATCTGTTTTTTGTCTTGTTAACTTCAAGAGAGAGAAAAAAGGAGGCTGGTGAGGGAACAACTCACTTATAGCTGCTATAGAGAGCGTGCACGTGACATCACGAGGTCACATGATATTTGTTTATCCGCCATTTTGGACGGCAAGGTCGCGCATAGAACTTAGACAAACCCGTTCTAATTTTCAAGTGTGTGGGAGTAGATCTTTCAAGAATGGTTATATCTTGTTCAGCATTTGGTTGTACCAATAGACAGGGCCAAAAGGAGGGCCTGTCATTTTATAGATTCCCCGCAGACGAGGAGAGACGCGCAAAATGGGTGTCCGCTGTGCGAAGAGAAAACTGGAACCCCAGTTCTACCAGCCGAATTTGTAGTGAACACTTCATATCAGGTAGGTGTAATCTTCTAATTCAATACTCCTAGTACATCTGTTAAGTTGATTTTCGTATTGAATGATAACTGCATACTTAGAAACTAGACAGTCTCTAACGTTTAAAATGGCTATGCCTAGCCCTACTACCCTGGCCTAGTCTATGACAATGTTTTATCTTTTTGGCTCATATATGCCTTTGAAAGGCCAATCTATAGTAGGGATGGCGAAAACTAAAAAAAATCTTGACCGACCACCGAGCCTCATTAGCCGGTTAAAGTAGGTTAACCTTTGAGTTTAAACAGGGATGCAAACGGCGGATGCGCCTTTTGCACGGCTGAATCACGCAGATCCGATTTGGGGGGGGCGTTGGAGTGTCTGAATAATTTCATCAAAGTAAATTATATATTAAAATTACTAAATGAGCAAATGCTGTTACAGTCCATGAAACATAGGAAGTATTAGTATGAGAAGAAGGCAGTTGGTTAGAAAGCTGCGCACATTTGCGCAGCTTCCGCGCAGGTGCGCGCAGCTGTTTTTCAGACAAAAACATACATATTTACAACCCTGTCATTATCTGGAACTGAGTTTAGATTACGAACATTCTTAAGATAAAACGTCCTGCATAGTCTCTTTATGATAAACGTCTTAATGCCACTTACCCGTGAGGTTATCAAGTAGACTTCTTTCTTCGGAACCTTCCAGAGGTATAGTTGGGATACCCATCCCACAACAAAATATTTATAAGCTTCCAGGCTCTTGTAAGCTTTGAGGGCTTTGCCAGTGTAACACGATTAACAAGAAAATTGTAAATGTCGTGGTAGGCCAGATCGGGCAAATCGCCGGCACCGCAGCTCCGAATTTCCCTGAACAAGGATTGCGGCAAGTTGTACGGATCTGCAATCCCCAACCTGGAACACTTTTCCACGTAACGCTGCCTCACGTCACCTTCAAGATGCTGAACAAACTTAGACAAGTAATCGCGCGATGTAGATGGGGTATTTTCCGAATTTTCTTGGGGATTACTCCCTGGATCCATTACGCTCGCGCAAGGTAAACTATCCTGATGCCGTCCAATGTGGCGGAGTACACACGTGCGGGTCACGTGACTGCACATCCTCTATAAAGATAGTGACGACAGGCTCTAACTCGTTTCCTGGACGTTCCACAACATTAAATGTAGTTATAAATGGATAAAGAGTATGATGTGTCATTTTGTACACTGAAAAATACAACGGCAATTCCAGAAAAGTTGGGACGCTGTGTAAACTGGAAATAAAAAGAGAATGCGATAATTTGCAAATCATGGAAACCCGATATTTCATTGAAAATAGTACAAAGACAACATTTCAAATGTTGAAACTGAGAAATTTTATTGTTTTTTGAAAAATATACACTCATTTTGAATTTGATGTCAGCAAAATGGTTCAAGAAAGTTCAAGAAAGAACGGGGTGTGTTTACTACTGTGTTGCATCACCTCTACTTTTAACAATTCTCTGTTAACATTTGGGAACTGAGGAGACCAATTGCTGTAGTTTTGAAAGAGAAATGTTGTCCCATTCTTGCCTGATATACACTTTCAGCTGCTCAAAAGTTTGCGCTCTCCTTTGTCATATTTTGTGCTTCATAATGCACCAAATGTTTCCAATGGGAGACAGGTCTGGACTGCAGCAGGTCAGTTTAGCACCCAGACACTTTTACTACAGAGCCATGCAGTTTTAATATGCGCAGAAAGCGGTTTGGCGTTGTCTCGCTGAAAGAAGGAAGGCCTTCCCTGAAAAAGATTTTGTCTGGATGGCAGTATATTGCTCTGAAACGTGTTTATAGAGGAGCTTTCGCATGGGCCGAAAATCTGGAAACCCATCGAGTACACACAGGGATCCCAGCCGTGTTTGTCCAAAATAAGTAAACAAATTTTATATATGTGCAAATACAATGAAGGAACAGTAATGGTATGAGTGTCAAATTAATGAAAATTATTTAACATGAGAACAAACGAAGAAGACATTTTAACATTTTGAGTCATATGATTAGCACTGTAGTGCTGCCTGTTTTTAGTCTACAATGCTCGTTGTCAAATCTCACATCAGTCAATATAAATCTTTTTTTTGTTAGAAAATCAGTAAAAATAACATACAGTGGTGCTTGAAAGTTTGTGAACCCTTTAGAATTTTCTATATTTCTGCATAAATATGACTGAAAACATCATCAGATTTTCACACAAGTCCTAAAAGTAGATAAAGAGAACCCAGTCAAACAATGAGGCAAAAATATTATACTTGGTCATTTATTTATTGAGGAAAATGATCCAATATTACATATCTGTGAGTGGCAAAAGTATGTGAACCTTTGCTTTCAGTATCTGGTGTGACCCCATTGTGCAGCAATAACTACAACTAAACGCTTCCGGTAACTGTTGATCAGTCCTGCACACCAGCTTGGAGGAATTTTAGCCCATTCCTCCATACAGAACAGCTTCAACTCTGGGATGTTGGTGGGTTTCCTCACATGAACTGCTCGCTTCAGGTCCTTCCACAATATTTTGATTGGATTAAGGTCAGGACTTTGACTTGGCCATTCCAAAACATTCACTTTATTCTTCTTTAACCATTCTTTGGTAGAACGACTTATGTGCTTAGGGTTGTTGTCTTGCTGCATGACCCACCTTCTTTTGAGATTCAGTTCATGGACAGATGTCCTGACATTTTCCTTTAGAATTCGCTGGTATAATTCAGAATTCATTGTTCCATCAATGATGGCAAGCCGTCCTGGCCCAGATGCAGCAAAACAGCCCCAAATCATGATACTTCCACCACCATGTTTCACAGATGGGATAAGGTTCTTATGCTGGAATGCAGTGTTTTCCTTTCTCCAAACATAACGCTTCTCATTTAAACCAAAAAGTTCTATTTTGGTCTCATCTGTCCACAAAACATATTTCCAATAGCCTTCTGGCTTGTCCACGTGATCTTTAGCAAACTGCAGATGAGCAGCAATGTTCTTTTTGGAGAGCAGTGACCTTCTCCTTGCAACCTTGCCATGCACACCATTGTTGTTCAGTGTTCTCCTGATGGTGGACTCATGAACATGTAGGTGTATTATGTTTATGTGTATGTAGATTGGTGTTAAGTGATCAATCTTTAATAATTAAATTGAATCAATCCCATTGAATCATTTAATTTGAATCATTTGAATTTAATCATACCATTGAATCAGTCTCATTGAATTGTTTAAATTGAATCGTTTAAATTGAATCATTTAAATTGAATCATTTCGTGAATCACTTACCAAGCTGCAGCTAATAGTATTCATATACACCTTAAGAGCTCTTTTGAGATATGGGCAACTTCAAGAAGTATCGGAACAGCAGACAAACACACACAGTTTCAATAATAATGGAATTTATTATAACAAAGATAAAAATTGAATAGCAGCAGATGAAATCTTCTGTAAACAGTGTGTGTGTGTGTGTGTGAGTAGACAAAAGATTAGCTTTGTAGGCTAATTAGACAAAGGAAAGCTAGCTAGCATGTGTTTGTGTGTAAACAAATGATTAGCTTTGTGTGCTAACTAGACAAAGGAAGGCTAGCTAACATGTGCTTTTGAGGCCCAGTAGCCACATGGTGTTTTGAGGCCTAGTAGCCACGTGGTGTTTTTGAGGCCTAGTAGCCACGTGGTGTTTTTGAGGCCTAGTAGCCACGTGGTTGTGTGTGAGCGTGTGTGTGATAACAAAATTAAATGTTAACAATTAAAATGCATTCAAATGGTCATCCGTGATATATGTAGATTTGAATGTGGGCACGGGAGAGTGTGCTATAAAGGTTGAATTGAATCAGGACTTAGAATATTATCTAAAGTTGAGACAAAAGACCTCGTGATAAAGAACAAGGGGGTTACCACGTGTCTCCTTACAGAACAAAGAGAGTTAGCTCTGGTTTGCTAGCTAAAGCATGTGTGAGGCCTAGTGTGTGTGACCACGTGGTGAATCCTGGTCCCTGGAGAAAAAAAGGGTTTCCCTAGACAGCTAACCCACTAGCTTTATAGTATTATTCAATTTACTGAAATCTTAATGAGGTCAAAATATGGGTAAATAATGAAATTAAAATGTTAGGAAGAAAGAGAGGGCATGCAAAACCTATCTATTAAACAATTGAGACCAAAAATAGAACAAATGATAGAAAACCAAAATCAGTGTGCACACTTAAACAATCCCTGAGTGTAAATTCACACTAAGTAAACAAACTAATTCCTAAGACTAGTCTTCTTGCCCAAACACCAGTCTTACTTCAAAAATCTCGCCTTTTTGTAGAAAGCAGAGAATCCTGGGAGAGGGTAAGTTCACAGGAGCTCGGAAAAACTTCTGTGGGAAACAGAGGAGAGGCTTCGTAGCTCGTGGGAAGGAAAACTCTGATCAAACAACGTGCACTAGTTAGAAGGGTCCAGCCGCTTCTTAACTACAAATTAAACTGCCTTGGGCTGCAGT
The DNA here is from genome assembly GCF_027579695.1 of Neoarius graeffei. Classification (NCBI taxonomy): domain Eukaryota; kingdom Metazoa; phylum Chordata; class Actinopteri; order Siluriformes; family Ariidae; genus Neoarius; species Neoarius graeffei. Next base: position 10,246,905 of record NC_083570.1, read on the forward strand.
TTCGTACGTACTCATAAGGAATAACTGAAAACCGGTTATAACTCGCTTGAGTTAAAGATCGCGTGTTTCCGGAGTCTACCGTGATCAAGGGTAAACAAAAAGGAAAACGTGCTGAAACGTAGATCTTGCAAGAAAGAAGTCGTGGTTTTGGACGGTCCGATAGTGAGTGCCTCCTTTTAGGTCTGTTCTGTGTGGTTTCAGATGCCAAAGAGAAAGATATGGCGGACTTCCAGGTCCTTTATGGAATCATGGAGGATGTGATGCAAGCGATCCCGCACAGGCGTGACGTAGGTCAACGCGGAAGTTGGCTGGGAGTTGTAGTTCTTAGACAGTAGGTGGCAAACTGTACCTACAGACATTAACATTAGCCAATGTGAGAGAGGCCTTCAGTTGCTTAGAAGTTACCCTGGGGTCCTTTGTGACCTCGCCGACTATTACACGCCTTGCTCTTGGAGTGATCTTTGTTGGTCGACCACTCCTGGGGAGGGTAACAATGGTCTTGAATTTCCTCCATTTTGTTCACAATGTGTCTGACTGTGGATGGGTGGAGTCCAAACTCTTTAGAGATGGTTTTGTAACCTTTTCCAGCCTGATGAGCATCAAAAACGCTTTTTCTGAGGTCCTCAGAACTCTCCTTTGTTCGTGGCATGATACACTTCCACAAACATGTGTTGTGAAGATCAGACTTTGATAGATCCCTGTTCTTTAAATAAAACAGGGTGCCCACTCACACCTGATTGTCATCCCACTGATTGAAAACACCTGACTCTAATTTCACCTTCAAATTAACTGCTAATCCTAGGGGTTCACATACTTTTGCCGCTCACAGATATGTAATATTGGATCATTTTCCTCAATAAGTAAATTACCAAGTATAATATTTTTGTCTCATTTGTTTAAGTGGGTTCTCTTTATCTACTTTTAGGACTTGTGTGGAAATCTGATGATGTTTTCAGTCATATTTATGCAGAAATATAGAAAATTGTAAAGGGTTCACAAACTTTCAAGCAGTACTGTAGGCTACCTGTAGTGTCTATAGGTCCAAAAAGCTTCACTAATCTTTTTCCCATTATTCAACATCAGTAGTAAACATACATTCTGTATTTACAATGGCATAGCTGCCAACTACTACGAATAAATCGTATTTATTACGATTTGTCGTTTTGATTACGAAAATACGAATTTACTACAATAAAATACGATTTTGCCAATTTTCATGGGTCATTTTCAAAGTCTATCACCGGTGGGATTCGTATTTGATAAAACACCGCTTCGTTCCAAGCGGCAGATACTACGCCAAATTTCATTGGCTATTGCTTGTTCTCTCAGCCAATCAATGATGCTATAGACCCCTTCGCAGTAAACGTCATTCTTACGTAAGCGGAAATTGCGCGCGCAGCCTGGACTCAAAAAAGCCTAGTTGTTGTGTTGTCGGGTGTCAGAATCGTAGCAGTGATGGGGTTAAAATGTACAGAATTCCAGCAGGATCTCACCCATTCCAAAAAAATCGCCGACGTCTATGACTACAAGCCATCAAACGTGTAGACTGGGATGAAAGCACTATCAAAAATGTGTGGGTTTGCAGCGCCCACTTCATCACAGGTATGATCAGGCTATTTATTAAATCTTTCTTTTTTATTCTTTCTAGTCTTCGTTTATTGATGTAGCAAAATACTTTGGTAACGTTTGTCTGATTAGCTGGGTCATAGTTACACAATGTAATGAATATTGTTAGCATGTTAACTTAGCTTTGGCCAAACAAAATAATGTGTTTCCGGTTACCCGACCGACCCTGTAAAAACACTGCGACCCTTCAACTGCTTATGACCATGATAAACAAACTATTTCTCGCGCCCAACCCTACCTGCTTGGCAGCCACCTGGCGAGTCAAACGAGAACCGCTAGGGCGTGTCATATAAACCACTCGGTATTTGCTGAAAGACACGAGGCCCGTCAGGAGTAAATTGGAGAGGCTGGGACCTCCCCTGCCTGAGTTACGAGCGTCCAAAGTCGGGCAGGAGCTGCCGATAGAAAAACGAAACTAAAGCCGAGCACCGTGGCTCTTCGTCCCGAGGCGCGGGGCTAGCCCGCCCTGCCCGCGCTGGTTCTTTGTGGGCAGGGCAGAGGTCTCATGCGGGGAAAATAATTTAGTGTGGATATGGCTAGATAGTGATTGAAATAATGCATACATCACAAAGAACTGTTTGCTCAGGGTATAAATCAGGTATTCAACACGTCCAATGCTATTCTATACTCAACTTAAGATATCTGAATTGATGATAAATCTGAAATTGCAGGAGTTTGTGTCAGTGAAATGATACATTCCTTGATTTCCTCCTGATTTAAACCTTAGAGCAAATATCATGGACTAACAGGGCTGAAAAATGAAAGCATTTGCATTTATTTTGCAACACAATTTACAAACACAGAATAGGAAACTTAAATATAGGAAATTTTAGTTTCTTTATTTGAAAAGAAAATGGCACGGAGCAGCTGTATTCATTAGAACAATATAAGTGAACATTGCTTTCATAGACAGAATAAGAAAAAAACATGAAGCAAATATAATGTCATTAAGGCCGAGATGTTAGGCATGCACCCAATTTTGATAAACACACAAGAAATCAGTTTTAAGCATGAAAGTCCCCACTAGTATATAAAAATATATTTTGGAAATGTTCAGAACTGAAGGGATAGATCTAGGTACTGGACCACAACCACCACTCTGGCCACCACCAAATAGATCATCCACCAAAACATTCCCATTTTACCTGGAAAATGAAAGTATGCCATCATTATTAGAACAATTTATATACAAGTGCATCCTTATATCATCAACGATATCTGATGACTAGGTTTAGTTTTGAACGAGTATTTTGCAAAAAAAAAAGTTTTCAAAGGAAACTTCTCACTTTTTCCTGCCTACCCTAGAAAATTTGTTGTAAACTTTTGGGATAAACACATTTTTTTTTTTCCCTACCTACCTACCCTATTTTGAAAACCCAGGAAACACACATTATTTTGTTTGGCCTTTGCATGCAATTTTGTTTGTAGGAGAGGTCTCACTTGACTCAAGCAGTCCAGATTTTGTGCCATCATTATTTGTGTATGCCTAAAATCATAATTTTAAAGCAAGGATGGAAAGGTAAAATTGTGTGCCCTCACTCTAAATGCCAACTTGCGTTGACTGCTCTAACCTAGCTCCCGCTCAGTTTTGATTTGTAGTCATGTGAAGAAGCAAGTTGAAATTGACACTTTTTTGAGCTGTTTCACTTAGTATTTTTAGCTACTGTAATTTGCTTTGGGCTCAGCTTGTTTTTTATCTTTGAAGTGCCATATTCATTGCCAATTTTCACATTTTGTTGTATATTTAATTTTGATGACAAAGTTCATAATATTTTTTTGTATCAACTTTCATTGATGTAATATTCTTAATTCATTTTTGTTTGTGACTAATGAATGAATGGTGTTAGATATTGCCAAGTTTGTGGTGCAATAACATCAACTGTTGACTGAGTAAGCTCTGGTCTATTTCTCTAATGTGTACTTTGTCAAAAGTTATATCTGCTAATTGCATTGTTTGAAGTTTTTGCCTGATTCACTGACTATTTTCATACATTGTTGAAAAGAACTTTGCAAATTAATGTAAGATGATAGTTTAGTTTGTAGAATAAATTTTGTCAAACTATTTTGTTTGTGTGATTTTTTTTTTTTTTCAGGGTAGTTTTGCTAGAAAGCTTTGGTGGCGGGGGGCAAAGCCCCCCCCCCGACCCCCCACCAAGACTCAGTACCCAACCTTGTATTACTATTTACAATTTCGGAATGTTGGCAGCTATGAAATTGGTTTCTCGGACCACCATTTCACCGTAGCACAAGACCTTCCTCTTCTTACGGTACGTCTGTGTGTGTGTTCTAGCCGCACTGCAGAGTGTGTTCCCTCCATCAGAGCTGGCCGCCTTCATGTCTCTGCTCAGGCGTGATAAAGAACAGCAGCTGAATGAGCTCACCATGATCGTCACCGGGATTCGCCTCTTCAACAAGGACAGCGGGAAAGGAGGAGAGAGCATCGAGGACCGTGAGTGCATCTCACCTCGCGTTCTAATTAACGCTCGCCATCGTGATTCATTTTATAACAGCAGCTCTGACAGTCATGCAGATTTACATTAACATGCTCGTTTTGGTACGTTAACATTCTGTTAAATGACGGGATGCTCTACGTAAACCAAATTGAAAATCACTGAACAGTTCTTGAAGGTAAGGAGACGTTTATTCAACTTTCGCTCATCTTCAGGACAGAAGAGTTTACGATGATGTTTTTTGACGTTCATTAACCGCAAAGGCAGGAATGTGAGTGAGAACGGGAACTCACTTGTTTCCCACAAGTTCAAAAATGTAAATAGAAATGGATAGAAAGTATGGCGAATTGTTCTGTAAGACATTTATTGATGTAATCGTCAATAAATTGCTGTGGTGTAAGACAGAAGGGAACAGTCAGGGCCTTCTCGGCGTTCAGAGAAGCCTAAACGTATCAGCATTTCAAATGTTATGTTTAATTTCTTTCATAATTTCATTATAATTATTCTCTCTTAATTCTGATTTGGCCTCATTTTCTATCACATTTGCTTCAGAAGTGAAAGGGTTACTGTCCTGAAAACATTAAAATCGAGTTCTCCAATGAGATTTTGTTTGTTGTGTCTAGGCTGAGAAGAGTTCAGAGCTGCTCACTCATTGGTTAGGACTTCATTGCTGGGACAGAAGGCCATGGCAGTGTATGTTTATGTAGGAAGTGACAGATGAATTAATTAACCAATCAGATTTTGATTTATAGTTGGAGGGACTAAAAATGTATCACCCTCAGCCTTCTCGAAGGCCAATGCAAGCTTAACTGTGAGTCGGCGCAGCAGTGAAGTCACCTTCCAGCCAGTATAGCGTTCATCAGTAGTGTTAGCGAATGCTAATAAAGCAGTCAAGCCAGTGCTATCTATCGAGAGCTACAGGCTAACAACCGAGAAACTAAGATTTCTGTCTCCAGACTCTTCTTCCATGCTGCACGCTCGCTACAGTATTTTTCACTCAGACTTAAGTGTAATTTACTTTGTTACTTTTAAAATCAACATCGACAGCTACACACAACGGAGCGACCTGGCAGCCTGCCACTAATCCCTTACAAAATCTTTTGCCCTGTTGCTTTTTTGGTGTGTTTGGTTAAGTTTTGGCTGAGCTCAAGTCCTATGTCTAATAGTAGGGGAGAGTGGGGTAAGATGAGCCAGGGGGTAAGATGAGCCACCCCCTGTTTCTAAGAAACAGTAAACAAATGTGACCATGTGACCACATTCAAAGGGGGGCGGGACCATTTACTTACACTTGTGGAGAGGAGCACCACATGTCAAACTAGGTGAGGGAGATATTTATAAAAATGTGTTTTTGTGCTTTCTAAGTCAATTCCATGTTTGTCCACAGTGAAGATGATTTAGAGAAGACAAAAGTAGAATAATATTTAGACACATTAGGGTTAAGTTAGTGGCTTTCTAAGCTATGATATGAATGCTAATAAAAATAATTTTGATTAGCCTAATCCCCTTTATTAGCATTTTTCTACAAAATGGTGGCCACGGGGTAAGATGAGCCATTAGATATGGGGCAAGTTGAGCCACTGGCTCAACTTACCCCATTGGTGGCTGAGCTTACCCAATATGGATGACACTTAAGTTTTCATATTTACTGGTCATATATGACAACAACAACAACAAATAAATAATATGTTAATATAAATAATGTGTTTAAAAGGTTTTTAATAAATAAAATAATGCCCTCTGTTATTACAGGTGTGCATGATGCCACACTCATACAAAAGAAAAACAGACAGGGCCGCACAATCCCGTGCAGTTTTGGAGAGAGCCGCAGAGGAAGTCAGGAAAGGCAGGCCTATTCGGGCTGTGGCGAGGGATATGCATTTGGACAGGATGACTCTGACTAGGTTCATTGAAAAGATAAAGAATGGAGAGGTAGAGACCAAGTTGGTGAAAGTGCATTTCTTCATTGGCCAGATAATCAAATTGGATGTCTTCGAAATAGAGGCAAGATTTCTCAAAAGAAGCCGGTCATGCCATGGCTCTGCAAGAAAGCCAACCTTTGTCTTCAAAGAGAAAGATGAGGCTGTCCTGTCAAGACAGGATATTGTGAAAAATTGCCCCGCCCCTTTACTGTTGGTGGGACAGCACGGAGGGAGAGGCAAATGGTGTTCCCTTGCAATTTGAATGCTTGGAACATTGAATAATGATGAAATGATTGATGGAATGATTGCTGCATGTTTTAGCAATGTTTTAACCTACTGAAAGAAATAAGATTTTTTTGCACTGCTCTACTGTTTTAGTAATTTCTATAATATAGTATATCTCTCATTCCCTCTCTAACCATCCCTCTTTCTATCTATCTATGCATATCTCTCTCTCTGTCCATCTATCTATCCCTCCCTATCCCATCTCGTTCTATCACCTCTCTCTTCATCTCTACTTCTCTATGCAACGGCCCTATCCCCCACTTGCTTGACTTGACTTGATTCATTGATTGCACTTCAAATAATAAAAGCTGTTTACTTTGTTAACCTAACATGTTTTGTGTTGGCTCAATTTACCCCACACAGTGGCTCATCTTACCCCGTGCATGGGGTAAGTTGAGCCACTTGACATTTTTTTTTCAAGAGGTAATATCACTCTAACCATAAGAGCTTATCAATTATTTTTTGCTCAGATAGTAACAGTACACTTTGAAATTTGGTATGGTGTGTAGACTGGAAGCAAAAATGGCTTTAAAATGTAGTTATGATGAAAAATGTAAAAAGTGGCTCATCTTACCTCGCTCTCCCCTAATAGTTCGCCGCAGGTCTAAGAGGAACTCGGTCAGGTTTATGCATTTTTGTGACACACTGTACATTTATAATTACTGTAGGATTTAATTTAATTATTGTAACAAATGTTCAGAAATCCACACATATTGACAGAATACAGGCTTGTAAGAAACTGTACATGTTTATAGAGCAAGGTTTTTTTGAAGTAATCGTGGTAATGTCTTCTGTGTTACATTGTTGATGTGCAATCCTGGTCGTCGTGGCTCTCTCGTGAAGTGCTGGCCGTCCTGAACGAGGCTCTTCCTGCTGTCAGCACAGATATAGAGCGTGAACTGGAAGGGATGCAACGTTTGGCTTGGCGCTACACCACTCTGCTGGAGAGACGCTCTGAATCCGACACTGACGCCAAGCTAAACAGGGACCTGCTCACACAGGCCCTGTACAACGTACGCCAACATGAAGCCTTCCTCAAAATCATACTGGTGCGTTACAGAGATGTCTAAATGTTCAAGCCAATGATTAGAATAAAAGTTATTGGAAAACATTTAAATTTCTGTTACTATTTTATTCTTATTATGGCTAACTTTCGCTAATAATCATTAAGAGTAAAAGTCACGTAACGTAATAAAACGTAGTTCGTTTGTCTCCGCCAGGCGGATGTGATCACATGTGCAAAGCAAGTGGAGGCTCTTCACACTGACCTCATGTCGAGGATGAAGGTGCTGAAGGCCACAGTTCACGCCAAAACTGCAGTACCAACCTCCCAAGTGTTCGTAAGTGTTCCTTTGCTCTGTCGAAAACTCTTTGCTAGCATCATTTTCAGTCTGATCATTTTAAATCCCTCCCATTAGCCTCATTTCACAGCATTGGCCAGGCTGTGGGCGGGGCTTCAGGATGAGATGGTCTTGTTGAACATGCTCCGGAGCATGGCGCTCAGCCTGAGGCCGTTCCTCTCGGCTCAGTCGCAACTTCACGAGAACGTTCAGTTGGATCAGATGCTCCGCGGTGAAACCGTCAAATCTGACGCAGAGAGAGCTGCTGAGAGCTCAGGTACGTTCTGACATCACGAGCTTTTTATTCATTACAGAACAGCATCTTGTTAGTGGGCAGCTTGTTATGTCCAAGAAGTGTAGCATAAACTCCTCTGGCCTGAAGACATCGGAAAAAACTTGAGCATTACAGCTTTACGTCTTTGAGCGAGCGCATTTCATTTCTACATTATCACTCATCATGTGTAGTGTGTAGTGTAGCACTCATTTTCTCTTTTTCAGAGGAGCGGCTTGATCCAGAGGAGATGAAATCGTCCGAGTGGATTCTGCCCGAGAGCACGGCGAACTTTGAGCAGCTCTTCCTGCAGTACAGGGGTGTGTGGATACACTCTTGTCGAGAAGAACAGCCTCTTGCTCCCAGGTTCATAGTGAAGCTTTTCTTTCTCCAGTTTTACACTCTGGTTTTTTTATAGTCCGAATATTAGAGCGTTCATACGACTAGACAGTGTTTAGACCAAGACGTATTCAGCTCCCCAAAAGAAACAAATTTGTGATGTAAAGTGACACTACAGCATTAAAACACTGAAAGTGAAACATCTCTGGTTGAAGCTCCTCGTTCTTCAGTCATTAATTCGACCTACTTTGTTTGTTTCCATATTTGCTTTTGGTGTTCGACGAAATCTTTTTCAGGGAAGGCCTTCCTTATTTCAGCAAGACCGCTTTCTGCACATATTAAAACTGCATAGCTCTGTAGGAAAAGAGTCCAGGTGCTAAACTGGCCTGCTGCAGTCCAGATCTGTCTCCCATGTAAAACAGTTGGTGCATTATGAAGCGCAAAATACGACAAAGGAGACTCCGAACTCTTGAGCAACTGAAATTGTACGTCAGGCAAGAATGGGACAATGTTTCTCTTTCAAAACTACAGCGGTTGGTCTCCTCAGTTCCCAAAGGTTGATAGAGTTTCGTTAAAATTAGAGGTGATACACAGTGGTAAACACACCCTTGTCCCAACTTTTTTGAAATGTGTTGCTGACATCACATTCAAAATGAGCATAGATTTTTCAAAAAACAATAAAATTTCTCAGTTTCAGCATTTGATATGTTGTCTTTGTAGTATTTTCAATGAAATACATGGTTTCCATGATTTCCAAATTGTCATTTTGTTTTTATTTATGTTTTACACAGTGTCCCAACTTTTTTGGAATTAGGGTTGTAATTAAACCGACTTTTAAATATAATTAATAAAGGACACGCTTTAAGGCAAGACGTCCATATTTCTGAAGCTCAGTCTACTGTTGTTCCTTTCCAAAGGCAATCCGAACATCGGCATCCTGAAGCACAGGGAGAAATATTACAGCTTCAGCTCCAAGCAGGCCGCGTATCAGTTCGCCTCAAACGCAGACGAGTACATCGAACTGATCGCGGAAAGAGCAAAGAGATCTCCGGAGCTGATCCAGCTGCTCGAGCCTCATCAGCAGTTTGCCAGCGTCACTCCGTACTCTCAGGTATCACGGACATGTGACTTACTTGCGTCTTCTCCTTCACATCCTTGACCTACTCGCTGATCTCCACCACAAACTCCATTCCCCATGAACGCTCTTAGCCTACAAATATGGCTGATCCAGCACCTACATACTGATCCAACACAATCCAGGGTACCCGCGGAGTCTTAAAAGTATTAAAAAAGTATTGAATTTCATTTTCCAGAATTAAGGCCTTAAAAGTATTAAATTTCATCTTGAAAGTCTTAATTTTTTCCACGGAGGTCTTAATTTTCCAAAGAAAGTCTAACATCGTTGCGTAACCTAGATTAAATTCTCTGTGATGAAAATGAAGCAAAATCTAAAATGTTTTGCGCTGCCCTGGCGTTCACACGCAAACAGCGGGAAATTCACGTCGCGCCGTAAAGGGTTCACACGAAACGAGAGCAGCAGGCGCATAGAGCAGAGAGGGTGAGGGGGAGAGAGCATGGGGAAGTGCAGATTCAACCCGAAGTGGCCGCTCGACCCTAAATACGCCTGGGTTAAGGGGGTTCCAAATAATGACCGTGAGGCATTATCAGGGTTCCCGCGGGGTTTTAAAAGGTAGTTAATTAAAATAGGCTAAATTATGGCCAGTAAAAGGTAGTAAACGTAATCTGACGTGGTAGTAAATTTTTTTGACCCCCATCCAACTGGGCCTATGTGTTTTCTAATTCGTTTAATTAACCTGCATGCCATAATATCCATAAATTACTACATTTGGTCGAATTTATTTTTATGTATCGAGGAGGACCGCAGTGAGGAGTTGGTGGCGCATGCACATCGAATTCCAATAACAGTCGAATCCAGTATAAATTTATACCAGAGATTGTTTAGTACGAGACTGACTTTGTTTATACGGCTCTAGTCGAATCTATCTGTTGACCCGACTGGCGACATCTGCACGAGAATTAAACAATGGGGAAATGCAAATTTTCAGACCTCTGGCTGGAGGAACCTGATTTTAAAGACTGGCTAAAGGCGGTAGATGGCAATCGGCGAGAGGCGCTCATTGAAAAGTTGATCGAGGCACATGTAATGCGTTGTGTGCGCACGCGCCTGGTGTGTTGTGCGTGTGCGCGCGCGCCGTTGTGTGCGTGCGCGCTTGGTGCATTGTGTGCGCGCGCGCCTGGTGCGTTGTGTGCGCGCCATTTGAGGCGTCCAAAATGTGATGAGCAAATCTGTTGAACTGTTGAAATGATTAAGATTAACCCTCTAAAACACTGATCTCTGGGAGGAAGGTGTTGACTCTGCCCACGGGCCTTCACGACTACAGGACTGGTGCAAATGACTATCTTAAGCAAACTTGGCAATGTGTTGAGAGACTGCCAAAATAGGGCTTGGGTTATGTGTGTTTTGTATCTTTAGGGTGTGTGTCTTGTCTTTGTCATGTGTGTGTGCGCTTTGTGTGTGTGTGGGTTCGTGTTTGCCATTTGACCTGATCTAAATGTAATGAGTTGATGTACCTAAGCACATAAGATTTTTTGTGCAAATCTGTTCACCTGTTCAAAAGATTATTCCACAAACAAAATGTTGGCCATCTTGAAAGTGTTGGCCGACAAAATGTAATCAGATCTTGTACCTAATGTGAAGTGTTGACACACAAGGTTTAGTGCAAATCTGTGTACCCGTTAAGAGGTTATGGGCCACAGTTTCACAGTTCAATAAAATTATAACTTGTATGTGGAAGTTTGTTTTCTTTTATGCAAATATGCATTACTCCATGTGTAGCCCTAGCAATGGGAGGTTCTATTATGTGTCCAAAGGGAAAGAGTTACTCTACCGGTACGTTCAGATTTTCTTTCTATCTTGTCTCATCAATCCAACTCTTTGGGTAGAATTGTCACTAACTTATGTAGCACATTCACTTGGACTAACACATACACTCAAAGATTACCTTGTTAAATTGTGAGAAAATGTCCAAATCCAAATTGTCGCTGTGGTAGTAAAAAAAAATTGTGAAGGTAGTAAAAAGGTAGTAAATTCAACATAAAATATCTGTAGGAACCCTGATTATGCACTTTGTGTAAAAAAACCTTTCAACTAGGGACAATGGGGCTTACAGCTCTGGATTCTCACATGAAAAGTGGTAAACATATTTCGTTTGCATCCACAATTCAGAAGCAGGCAGCTATAGCACAGTACTGTGTGCCAACAACACCCAGTAACGTTAGCAGCACAGCCGAAAATGAGACCTCAACTTTTTGTCTTTTGAATGCTTCTCTGGCGTGTGTGTGTGTGTGTGTGTGTATGAGGGGTGATTGTCTGGACTTACATGGGGGTGCTCTCCTCTGCATGGTGTCCAGGGGGTGTGAGTAGAATGAATTCTGATTGATTATTTTAATAAATGTAATTTTGTTATTTCAAACACTCGTAAATAGTAATTATTTGAGGTTTAATCTGGTGCTCAATATGATTTATTCTTCCCTAATGAGTGCAACAAAGGTATTAAATTTCACTTGAAATGGCATTAAAAAAGTCTTAAAAAGTCTTAAATTTTGGTTTAACAATCCTGGGGGTACCCTGTTAATATTATTCTGGTCGTTCCAGTGAATCCATAGTTAATGTGATGCTCCACCATGTACTCTGCTCGAGACACCTGTATGAACCTGAAGGGAATTGACTACATACATCCGCTTTAAATGAATAAAGAAGGCCACTTTTTAGTCATAACATGGCTGCAGAAAGAAGCCGCTCCAGTCACCTGATCAGCAAAACTTGATAAAAGAAGAAGGATTTGTGAATGAAAACAGATAACGTACAGGCAGCCCCAGAAATACCACCAGCTGATTTGGGCAGCAAAATTGTGATTAAAATCAAGAAAAACAGCCAAGAAACAGCAACAAGTCTTGATCTCAATGAGGATTAGCAGATACAACTAGATGAGATACGATTCAAATCAGGACCATGGAGCATGGGGACAGAGGAAGAGTAACGCAGCAGAAACCATTCATCAGCCTCAAGAAGAAGAAAATAAAGGTGACATCTGCAAAAGAAACACAGCAGCTTCTGGAGAAGCGTCTTATTTTCAGATGAATCCAAACTGCACTTGGATGGATGTGGTGGTCGAGTGTTTGTGTGGAGAAAGCCAGGAGAAGAATTCTAACCAAAGTGCACTAAGGTACTATAAAGCACGGAGGAGGCTGGGGCTGTTTCTCCTACAGCGCTGTTGGTGAGCTTGTGTTCAATAACGGCGTCATGAACTTTCAGAAATCTGCAGAGAAATGATTTAATCAACAGAAGTGGATTTTTCAGAAGGATAATGAACCAAAGCAGATGACTGACAGTGATAAACATGTTTCTGCCAACCGAATTGGACACAGTTGTACACAATTATACACAAAATACACAGATAAAAAAGGAAAACAAGTTTCCTGTAACTTGTTTAAATGATCAATAAAACATCATCTTTTTATCATCTAAACCTTTATCTTTCTGGCTGCTGATTCATTAATATCGCGACGTTCTCTTCTGCATTTCCTGAACAGAAAGTTTCTTCCTGAATTCGACAAGAAAGAGGAGGGAATGTGTGAATTAGTGAAGGTCAGAAGTGCGTGTTGTGATGGAGAAAACAAAAGAGATGGACTGTGTTTGTGTTCAAACCCTTTAGATGAAGAGAGTTGGACTTCCAGATTTTTCTGAATGATGATTTTTTTTTTTTACTTTTATTTTGGACATTTTAGTTGAGTCCACTGAATCAACTCTCATAAAATGTCATGAAATTAATCCTAATCAGTGCGGCCACATGGGTTATATTTCTGCACTGAAGGGAGATTAAATGGTTAATAGAGGAGTGTTCATGACCTCTCTGTGTTTGTGCTCCCCCTCTTCCTCTATTGCTCTTTCACACACACAAACAGGAAGTGACTCGTCATTTCAGAGAAAACAAACTGTTCTCTCTCTCTCTCTCTCTCTCTCTCTCTCTCGTTGTGATTTCAGGAAAATGGCAGAGGCCAGTATTTCAGTAGCTCAGGACCAGTTCATGTGTCCAGTGTGTCTGGATCTCCTGAAGGACCCGGTGACTATCTCCTGTGGTCACAGTTTCTGTAAGGTGTGTATTAATGGCTGCTGGGATCAGGAGGATCAGAAGGGCGTCTACAGCTGTCCTCAGTGCAGAGACACTTTCACTATAAGGCCTGTTCTACGCAGAAACAACATGCTGGATGAAGTGGTGAAGAAACTGAAGAAGAAGACTGAAGTCCAAGCTGCTTCTCCTGCTCACTGTTACGCTGGACCTGGAGATGTGGAGTGTGATTTCTGCACTGGGAGAAAACACAAAGCCGTCAAGTCCTGTCTGATGTGTCTGGCTTCTTATTGTGAAACTCACCTGAAACCTCATCTTGAAGTTACTGCTTTGAAAAAACACACATTAATTGAAGCCTCAGCAAAACTCCAAGAGAAGATCTGCTCTGAACATAACAAGCTGATTGAGATCTACTGTCGTACTGATCAAACCTGCATCTGTTATTTGTGTACAATGGATCATCACAAAGGTCACGATACTGTCTCAGCCACAGCAGAAAGAGCTGAGAAACAGGTGAGAACTAGAAATCTTTCCAGAATTAAATCTTAATTATAGTTTCCCATCTAGAAACGGGTGCTTTAGTCAGTGATATAATTTGAACTTTAATTTCAGTGTGTGTATCAATCAGAAGGATTCTGTAAAAGCTGATTAAAATTGTCTGTGTTCTGATGAATAGAGTGTTAAATTTATCTTCAGTGATGGTCGTAATCTGGTTCGGGGTGGGTTTCCTGATAACGTTGCCCTTTAGAGCTAAAGAGAGAGTTGAGAGACTCTCTTCAGGAACGAACGTTGTCTCTGTGTGTGGTTTTCCCGAACTCACTCGTAAGAAGGAGTCTAAAGAGCAACAGGACAAAGAGCGTCTTTGCAGTTTGCGTCCCCGATATAGGCATTAGTAGCTGCTAAAGGCAATCGTACTGTCGTTGCTGAAGGCATTAGTAGTTGCTAAATCCAGTCGATAAGTTCACATGGCACTCATTTTTAACCAAAATCTAATGAAATAGAAAGTGTTTAAAATAAGATAATATATATTATCATCTAGAAGCATTACATATATAATATGGTAATTAATTAATGAAGCTATTTTTTTGTTTTTGGCATTTTTTTTTTATTCCAAGTGTGTTTTTAATTAAATAAACAAACATTCACACGAAAGAATGAACAAATAATAAGCTAAATAATGAGGTAAATGTGTTCCCCGTGCTCACTCATTTCACTGTTACCCCCAGATCAGGATTATTTCAGCTGTTCTCCACAGTGCAGAGTGGGCCATGTTCTCCCTTATAAGTGCACAGAGAGAGAGAGAGTTTTGGTCTGTGTGTAGTGTGTACTGAAGGAGGTTTAATATATATATATATATATATATATATATATATATATATATATATATATATTCAACCTTATATTGAAGGAGGTTAATTCAACCTCCTTAGGTACACCTACACACACATCAAAACCTCTCTCTCTCTCACACACACACACACACACACACCATTAGAGGTGCAGAAATGTCTCATTTATAACACTAAATTAGTTAATCACTCACCTAATGGAGCTAAATTTGATTAAAATATAGTGATATAAATGTGACATTCTGATATCCATACGTAATTCCATAATTACGGTGGTGTAGTAGTTAGCACTGTCTCCTCACAGCAAGAAGGTCCTGGGTTCGAGCCCAGTGGCCGGTGAGGGCTTTTCTGTGTGGAGTTTGCATGTTCTCCCCGTGTCCATGTGGGTTTCCTCCGGGTGCTCCGGTTTCCCCCACAGTCCAGAGACATGCAGGTTAGGATAATTGGTGGCTCTAAATTGACCATACGGTAGGTGTGAATGTGAGTGTGAATGGTTGTTTGTCTCTGTGTCAGCCCTGCAATGACCTGGTGACTTGTCCAGGGTGAACCCCGCCTTTCACCCATAGTCAGCTGGGATAGTCTCCAGCTTGCCCGTGACGCTGTAGGACAGGATAAGTGGCTACAGATAATGGATGGAGGTGTACAAAGTACCCAACTTCATTACTTAAAGCATACACTACCATTCAAAAGTTTGGGGTCACCCAGACAATTTTGTGTTTTCCATGAAAAGTCACACTTTTATTTACCACCATAAGTTGTAAAATGAATAGAAAATATAGTCAAGACATTTTTCTGGCCATTTTGAGCATTTAATCGACCCCACAAATGTGATGCTCCAGAAACTCAATCTGCTCAAAGGAAGGTCAGTTTTATAGCTTCTCTAAAGAGCTAAACTTTTCAGCTGTGCTAACATGATTGTACAAGGGTTTTCTAGTCATCCATTAGCCTTCTGAGGCAATGTGCAAACACATTGTACCATTAGAACACTGGAGTGATAGTTGCTGGAAATGGGCCTCTATACACCTATGTAGATATTGCACCAAAAACCAGACATTTGCAGCTAGAATAGTCATTTACCACATTAGCAATGTATAGAGTGTATTTCTGATTAGTTTAAAGTGATCTTCATTGAAAAGAACAGTGCTTTTCTTTCAAAAATAAGGACATTTCAAAGGGACCCCAAACTTTTGAATGGTAGTGTATACACAGAGCCATGGCTTCACTTTCGTTTATAAATGCCTTGAGACCTCAAGAATGGCATAGGAATAGTTTTAAGCATTAACAATAAATCTAATATCATAATTTTACGATTAAAGCAATTTATATAGGTAGCAGTCTGAGTGAATGACCTTGACGTCCGTAATATCACAGCAGGAAGTCTATCGGTCTCATCGCCATTTCCGCTATACTAAAACACAGCTAATTGCAACTCCGATCCTCCATTTTGAGCTAATTTATCGCCATGCCATGTAGATGTGTTGCTGCACCCGCCAGCAACATGACAGAAGGTGGATTTACGTTGCATTCATGGCCCAAGAATGTTCAAACTGCAAAGATTTGGACGCGTTTTGCGAGAAGTTGGCTATAAGTCCGTATTGAAACAGGGTGCAGTATCAACAAGTAAAGAAAAAGAAAACAAGAAAAGGAAAGTATTTATTTATTTTTTAAGGGAGTTCAGTTGCACCAGTCCTCCTGGAGCGTGAGCCAAGGGTTGTTGCTAAAACCCGGGATGGAATGGGACAGGACGGGACATATCGCTCGGGCACTGACCTCCCCATGGTTGTTGCTAAAACAGGTGACGTCCCGTTCCATCCCGGGTTTTAGTAATTGCCTGAGCTGAGCAGTAATGGCGGAGTACTCCATATGGAGAGAATGAGTGGAGCAGCTGTCTGATTTCTAAACTGGATATTGCTGCCATCTCGCCCTTACGTGGAAGAAGCGAATGAATGGAGAACTGAACGAACAACTGAAAGTCAGATTGTTTCAAAACAATCAGCCACAAGATCGGCCTTCAAGAAGTGAGAACACAGATGGGTAAGCTCCGACTCTCATTTGGATAAAAAAACAACATAAACAACACGTTGTTTACCTGCATTTAGATTAATGCATGTAACTTGTATTGTGTGTTTAAGTTAGCGGTATAAGATTATTTAATTTGCTTCAGAATTTGATTGTCTCAGTTCATCTGATTATTTAATTTGCCTTTTATGTTTTATCAGTGAAAATGCATGCATGTACATGCATGTTGCCTAAGTTATAACCCCTGTCCTGTTTTAATGAGAGTCAACCCACAATCAATGAAGTCAAATCAGTCTTAGTTGAGCAAGTCGGTAATGGTATTTCTTACTTTCACCATAAATTTTTATTGATATGACTTTGGTCTATGGTTGTAAAAGGCCTCGGCCTTAAAACTGATTACTGCAGTGACGTCACACACTCAGGGCTGGCTGGCTCAGCGGGGCAGCTCCAATGCCAAGTTTGAGATCGATTTTAACTCTCAAAAAAATATTTTTTTATTCCCATTTATGCAGCATACAAGAGTCAAGAATGGAGATACTATCCACTCAGAAATTTAATGAAAAATAAAGGTTCTGCGTATCTCCTTTAAAGGTCATAGGCAATGGTCAGAGGTGAAACGTAGAATATCAACTTTATTGTCTCAAAGAATGACCCAAAAAGCGAATTCAATCTTCCTGGTGTCTAATTTGCACCCTAAAATTTAATAAAATGGGTTAAATATACTGTTTTGGGCAAATACCGAAGTTTTGTTTACATCTCACTTACGCACACTTTCACCACCAGGGGACCGTCGTCGTGACATCATTCAAGGCAAACAGACTGGGAGCAGTTCTGTGTTCACTTGCGAACCGAGCACACGTGTACGGACTTTGGTTGTGAGAGGTTGTGAAAAATGTTTGAAAGCGATAGCGATTTTGAAGTAGGAACTCTCCAAATTGAATATCGAGAGGTGAAACCATATATGTATGAACCTATGGCCATTGCAAAGCCATAGTGGATATAGGTCACGATTACTTGACAGTGCACCGGTAGGCCATGTTAGCCTGCCATCTGCAGTATTTCCTGGTGTCAATATATCAGGCCTGACATCTCATCTCGTCTGTCAATGATTTTTTTTTCAACTACCGAGCATTTAAATGAAAAAGTTAAAAATATTTACCTCCAATCTTCTCTTTTTTCTTGAGCGTTGCTGGTCCATTTCTTCTTTGACTGCGCACGATCCACTCTCTCTGCTTCGTCTCCTCTTTCGGAAAAAGCCAAAACTCCCGCTTCACGCGCACAATCCACTCTAAGCCTCGTCTCCTCTTCCAGAAAAAGACCAACCCTCTCACCCTGCCTCTTCTCCTTTTTCAGAAAAAGGTAAAAACTTCTTCCTGAACTGGTCCCGTTGTTGCAGTTCACTGCACAACAATAAGGCATGGTTTTTCTTTGGAAATTCCTGAACGCACGTCTGCACTCAAGCCAAACGGCAATGTAAGTAAATGGAAGTGAACTCAACTCAAGCGCTTTGTTTGGCTTAAATGATGTCACGCGCTGAGTGGTCATGAAAATCGCCTAACAGAAATTCGCCACGATCCGCACTAACTTATTCTAACTTATTCTAACTTATTTTAATTATTACTTATTAACAATACTTCTTGGGACCTGAAGAAAATTACAGATGGTTTTTTAACATGTAAAGTTTCAAAGGTGCATAAGTTGAAAACCGTTGCCTATGACCTTTAAGTCAAAGTACAGATCCCACTGGTCAAATGTTACTCCAATACAAGTGAAAGTTGGACAGTCAAATTTTTACTTCAGTTAAAGTACTGCAGTATTTGCTTTGAAAAATATTTAAGTATTAAAGTACATTTTCTGTCAGTGTATTGTTGTATTATTGCCACAACGCTTACACATACATGTTAAGTTATACGGTTTCCCTGTATTTTGTACAGGAAAATGCAATTTTTTTGGCTAATACGGCGTACACTGATTTTCATAAGGGAAAATTACGTTTTATATCAGATTTTTTTTCCGTTACTCCAAGAATTTTCTTAGCATCCACCATTTATTTTTTCAAACACGCATGCCCAATGAAACGGAACTTTCGATTTATGTAGTTTTATAGTTGCACATGGTTTTCTCAGTCATTTAAGTCCATTGGCTCAGACTGCCCAGACTTCTGTGACGGCTACAGAAGTTATGTTCTGCCAATTTCTCGTGGAACACAACATTCCCCCGACTGTGGCAGACTATTTTTCGCAGCTAGCATTAAAAAAAAGTTTCTGGATTCAAAGACTGCATAGGTAAGCTTTTGTGGGTCTTTTAAAAATTTTTTTTAAAAAAGTTTTTCCTGTTTGCATGTAGGAAAGCTTCCTCCATTATGATGATAATTTAGGGAGGCGATACTGGGATTAGGGAGGCGATACCGTTTATACAACGGCAACTGTAGTTACCCGGCGATTTCTGGTTTTGCTCCCCTAAACATTTTAATTGCTGATAGACATTATATGTAGACACAGATGACCAACACCCGTTACTACCATCAGTCATCAGTAAACTGGAAAAGTATTGAATGAAGAGTAATGGTGGTAATGACCGTTGGTAACCCGTCTCTAAAATGTGTAGTAGGGGATGGAAGCAATTTAACACCATCTACATGTTTGCCGTGCTCTGATTTTCTTTTATTGACCAGGAAAATAATAGATGTATATTGGGGAAAGGTCTTCGATGTAAAAACTGCTCTGGGTGTTGCCAGGTTTCCAATGCTGAAACAACTTTTTACTGCTTTGCTGTGCCTCCCACATAGCGATGCAGATAGTGAGAGGGCTTTTACATTGGTTAGGAAAATTCATCCTGAGTACAGAAAAAATATGGCTGCAGACACATTAACTGCATATCTGCAAATGAAAATGAACTGTGATGAGGAGCTACAACTGCTGCCCAAGCAGTGATATTATACGGTAGCTAGTGCCAAATCTGCAACATCTTTGTACAACAAAGAACACTCCAAAAAGGAATAAGATTTAAATTCTTGTTATAAATTACTGGGAAGATTTTCAATTTAACTTCATAATTTATTAATATGGCGGCACGGTGGTGTAGTGGTTAGCGCTGTCGCCTCACAGCAAGAAGGTCCTGGGTTCGAGCCCCGTGGCCGGCGAGGGCCTTTCTGTGCGGAGTTTGCATGTTCTCCCCGTGTCCGCGTGGGTTTCCTCCGGGTGCTCCGGTTTCCCCCACAGTCCAAAGACATGCAGGTTAGGTTAACTGGTGACTCTAAATTGACCGTAGGTGTGAATGTGAGTGTGAATGGTTGTCTGTGTCTATGTGTCAGCCCTGTGATGACCTGGCGACTTGTCCAGGGTGTACCCCGCCTTTCGCCCGTAGTCAGCTGGGATAGGCTCCAGCTTGCCTGCGACCCTGTAGAAGGATAAAGCGGCTAGAGATAATAAGATGAGATGAGAATTTATTAATATTTTCACTTATCCTTGTTTACATAATATACTTGATGTGGTTCAGTCATCTTTAGTTGGATTGAACACTGCTTGTGGTGTCAACACTTCTCAAATGGAACTTTTACTAACCTTCATTTACTGTTTGACATGATTTATATCTAATTTATTACATGTAACCTACTATTTTAATTAACATACCGACTTAGTCCTGCTGTTATATTTCAAGTAATTTTCTTCGGTGGAATGTAATATTGTAGGTGATGTCAACACTTGTCAAATAGAACTTTGTGTAATTTTTATGAACTCATCTCATTATCTCTCTAGCCACTTTATCCTGTTCTACAGGGTCGCAGGCAAGCTGGAACCTATCCCAGCTGACTACGGGCGAAATGCGGGGTACACCCAATATTAATATATTTTATTTGCAAAATTTACATCAATAATTCTGGTATTACTGATACAATGTATATTAAATAATTAAGTTTATAGTTCAGTCATTCTCTTTAGTAGATAATTGTTTACTTGACTGTACATATAGTCCTTTTTAATTCAGTTGTTTTCTCTGGGATCTAAAATTTCTTTTTATTCAGTACATGCTTATTTGATCCCTTTAAAGGTCCCATGGCATGAAATTTTCACTTTCTGAGGTTTTTTAACATTAAAATGAGTTCCTCTGACCTTCTTAAGTCACCCCAGTGGCTAGAAATTTCATAATGTGTAAACCAAACTATGCCCAACATTTGAGAATGGCGCGTCAAAACGGCGCGTTGAGAAGCTCTTCCCTTTACTACGTCAGCAAGGGAGATGATCCCCACGCCCCCCCTCTGGATTCCCACCCACCGTATGGATTGCCTGCCCAGTTGTAGTGAGGAGACCATAGAGGACACAACATGGCATCACCTAAGCGAGCAAAACAGGGAAATTGTGCTGTACATGGATGTGACAACACAGAAAAGAGACTGTTTTTACTGCCGATGGGAGAGCCCCTGAAGACGCAGTGGCTTAATTTTATTTACTCCAATAATACGCCGTCGAGTCTACCTAAGACGGTGTGTTTGTCGGAAGCATTTTCCTGAGGAATGTTTCCACAACTTGGGACAGTACAGGGCAGGTTTTGCACATCAACTGTCACTGAAGCCTGGGTCCGTACCAAGCATCCCTGCCGCATCAGCAACAAACACCGAACAAGTAAGTGTATAACTGTTAAGTCATTTTGCCGTGTTTTAAAATCGGTGCCACGTTAGCCTTGTAATGGCTACATTAGCTGTGCAGCTAACCGCTTCCTGGAGTTAGCCAGGTACTCTCATCTCATTATCTCTAGCCGCTTTATCCTTCTACAGGGTCGCAGGCAAGCTGGAGCCTATCCCAGCTGACTACGGGCGAAAGGCAGGGTACACCCTGGACAAGTCGCCAGGTCATCACAGGGCTGACACATAGACACAGACAACCATTCACACTCACATTCACACCTACGGTCAATTTAGAGTCACCAGTTAACCTAACCTGCATGTCTTTGGACTGTGGGGGAAACCAGAGCACCCGGAGGAAACCCACGCGGACACGGGGAGAACATGCAAACTCCGCACAGAAAGGCCCTCGCCGGCCCCGGGGCTCGAACCCAGGACCTTCTTGCTGTGAGGCGACAGTGCTAACCACTACACCACCGTGCCGCCCAGCCAGGTACTCTGCGCTACAAAACCAAAAAGCATGCAGCATGCTCTGTTAAACTGAGTTTAGTCTGGAAATTGACTGTAACTTATGAGCTTATGTTTTGCCGTGTTTTAAAATCGGTGCCACGTTAGCCTTGCAATGGCTACATTAGCTGTGCAGCTAACCGCTTCCTGCAGTTAACCAGGTACTCTGCGCTGCAAAACCAAAAAGCATGCAGCATGCTCTGTTATAATAGCCAATCAAAACAGTTTTTACAAAGACACCCACATTCTTTTTTTTAAGTCACTCGTTCATTTATTTGTTTGTTTGTTCAGTAAAAACCCAAACATTTGTTGAATTTATTTTATTTCCTCGTGTCGCACCTTAATGACGTCAGCGCACGGTATTTTTCCCTTCGCGGTGTGTTCCTTCTCTCTCGCCATAGTAAGACACCCACATCCGCTTGTTCTGACCCACTGGAGGTAGCGTCACAGTGCTGTTAGCCAATCAGAGGTAATACGTTTACATGTCATGAATATTAATGATAAGACCCGCCCCCACCCTCTACCCTTCCCCGCCTCCTGCTTCTCATTAGCAAAATGACGCACTGGGAAAAGCGCTAAAATGTGGCTTTCTCCCAGGAGGCTACCGTATATCTACGTGCCGAGGGTTCATTTCGAGAAAGACTGCGGATATAACATCCGGAAACCTCCACGAGCCCGTTTAAAGCATCAACAAACCACCATGCCATGGGTCCTTTAACTTGATGCAGTGTGATAAATATGCCTATTACAATAGGAGTGGGGTGGCACAGTGGTGTAGTGGTTAGCGCTGTCGCCTCACAGCAAGAAGGTCTGGGTTCGAGCCCCGTGGCCGGCGAGGGCCTTTCTGTGCGGAGTTTGCATGTTCTCCCCGTGTCCGTGTGGGTTTCCTCCGGGTGCTCCGGTTTTCCCCACAGTCCAAAGACATGCAGGTTAGGTTAACTGGTGACTCTAAATTGACCGTAGGTGTGAATGTGAGTGTGAATGGTTGTCTGTGTCTGTGTCAGCCCTGTGATGACCTGGCGACTTGTCCAGGGTGTACCCCGCCTTTCGCCCGTAGTCAGCTGGGATAGGCTCCAGCTTGCCTGCGACCCTGTAGAAGGATAAAGCGGCTAGAGATAATGAGATGAGATGAGATGGGTGTATGTAAGGGAAAAGTACACATTTTGTAAGGGCATGGGTAAATAAAGGTTGACATGTGTGGCTTACAAAACCTAATGCCTCTGAAACAACTGACTGGATTTACTGACTAACTTGTAGAACCTATAGAATAAACGCCTGGTAGAATGTTACAAAATGAAACAACTGAAAAAGACCCATTGTCATTTTTTAAAATTGTAAACCTCCTCCCCACCCCCACAAAGCAGCATGGTAGTGTTCTGACCCAGCTCTGGTAGTGTGTGCACACATGTATGTGTGGCAGCGGGGGTGCAGTCAAGCGTCGGTCTGTGAATGGAGGGTGGAGTCAGGGAAGGTAAGTGGCAGAATCACTGTGTTAGGGTTTTGCTGGGAATCGAACCCAGATCACTGGTGTAGTAATCCAGCAAACCCCCACTAGGCCACCGGGGAATGACTCAAGTGCAGAGGAGTGAGGCAAAAGTAGAAAAGACAGTTTATTTACAAGGCAAAAAACAAAGGTATAATCCCAACGCTCAGAAGATATACGAGAAAAAATAAAAAATCCAAAAGTTCAAAGTCAAAACCAAAGGCCAAAGATAAGAAAAGAAAAGGCAAAAATGCAAACGCTCAGAAGATCCAAAATGTCAAGTACAAAGTCCAAAAAAGAAAGCAAAATACCAAAAAAACACAAGGACATAAGCAAGGCACACGAGACAGAGGTTACTAGCCATAAGCAGCACAAAGACTCCGTGACAAGAGGCTAAACTGAGGAAGTAAATATACACAGGGTAATTAGAAACTAGGTGGGGCAGGAAATGAGGAACAGGTGAGGCAAAAAGCACATGGAAACAAAGGCTGTCAAAACAAACACAAAACACAGAAAACAGTGGTGGCCTCTAGAGGCCAAAACAAACATGACAAGATAAAGCAATGGCAGCGGCCTTTAGAGGCCAAGACAGTTCCCAGTCCTAACACACTGCACCTAACGTGAATTAACCTGTGTTTGTGTGTCTCCCCCAGTGACCGCGCCCTATAAAAGGAGAGAGAGAGCAGAGATAGGGAGCTCTCCCCAACCTAGACACTTGTGTGCGTGCGTGTCTGACTGAGAGAGTGTGAAAGGGAAAGCTGAAAAGCTAGAATAAAAATTTTTTGTAACACTCAGTTCTGGCCTCCCGTGCTTCTGTGCTCCACCCACCTTCAACAATTCATACAGTGGTACCGAAACCTGGGACGGAGCACAGAAGAGAACAGCCCTATGGAGTCCTCCCCCTTCAAGGACCCGGTCCATGCCCTCGCCATGGCCCAACAGAGCCAGCACCAGGTGCTGGTTGCCCTCTGGAAGGAGCAGGAACAATGGTTCGAAGCCCTGGTGCTGGCGCAGCAGGAAGATCGCCAGGCGTTCCGGCACCTCCTCGCGTCGGCGGGGTCCACCACCGCCGCGGACCCTCCCCACCTCACCCTAACGAAGATGGGTCCTCAGGACAACCCCGAAGCCTTCCTCGCTTTTTTTGAGCAGGCAGCAGAGGCGTGGGGTTGGCCGGTGGAACAGTGCATGGCGCACCTCCTCCCTCTGCTAACGAGCAAGGTGCAGCTGGCCGTGCTACAACTCCCCACCGACAGCCGGCTGGTCTACGCCAACCTCCACAGAGCCGTCCTCCAATGCGTGGGGCGCACCCCGGAGCAGCAACGGTCGCGCTTCCGCGCGCTGCGCCTGGAGGAGGTCGGCTGGCCGTTCGCATTTGGCCAGCAACTCTGGGACGCCTGCCAGCGGTGGCTGAGGGCTGACAACCGCGACGCTGAGGGAATCGTCGACCTGGTGGCGCTGGAGCAATTCATCGCCTGACTTCCGGAAGGAACAGCGGAGTGGGTCCAGTGCCATCGCCCGGCGTCACTGGATCAGGCCATCGTGCTGGTGGAGGACCATATGGTGGCTGTTCCGACGGCAGGACAGTGTGTCTCCTCTTCTCCCCTCTTTCTCTCTCTCCCCTTCTGTTCCTCGTCCTCACCTCATTCCCCCACCGCGGAGGCGGGGGCTGGCTCCACCCCAGCCGGCTCGCCGCACCTGCAGTGCCCTACCATTTCCTACTTCCGTGTCTGTGTCTCCCCCCCCCCCCCCCCCAGGTGAGGTGAGCTCTGGAACACCGGTGCAGAGAGAAAGCCTGGGCCGGTTTGCTGGCGCTGCGGGGAGCCGAGGCACCTCCAGCATCAGTGCTCGGCGATGGAGGTGGGCGTGGTGGTCCAGATCCCCGATGCGCCAGGGACCACCCTCAATCGGGCCAGAGTGTATCGCATACTGGTGAGTATCCAAGGGGGCACCAGATCCGGTCCAGTGGACGGAGCAATGCTCCGGCGGCTCTTTGGAATTAACAGCTGTGTGACTCGCTCTTTCGTCTGAGTGTCCTGCGTCACTCGGTATAATCTATCCTTCATAATAGAAAAATAGGGGAAGGACGGGGTGGCGTTCGGCTGGAGCGTTTGACCATCGATTACTCTCACTTGGTCAAACGCATGTCGCAGAGTCTCGTCTCGCGATTGTTCTAATGGGAAATCCGCGAGGGATTCCCCAACAGAAAGAGGAGGAGCCGGCGGCTCCTCACTCTGTCATGGAGATGACGTAGACGACTCTGCGACAGCAGCTCCAGCCAAAGCGACACCGGGACCTCCCCCTGTCAAATGGCAGGACCCACTCTTTACTAGGTGCATCATTAAACCCCGAAATCCCGGCCAATCAGTCCCCAAAATTAGAGTGGGTAAGGCGAGGATTAACTGCCGCCTTCACTATAGATTTTTCCCCTCTGAAATATATGTGGACCGACACCAAAGGGTAGCTGTGAACATCCCCGTGTGCACACACAACACCTTTACCCCCTGTGCTCCCCCCAATGCCTCGTCTTGTACCAGGCTTTGGCGGATCGAGGTCTGATTGCAACCAGAATCCACCAACACCTGATATGTAGCCCCTTGGACACTCACCGGTATGCAATACTCTCCGGCCCGATCGAGGGCAGCTTCTGGCGCATCGGGGATCTGTACCACCGCGCCCACCTCCATTGCTACGCACTGTTGTTGCAGGTGGCCCGGCTCCCCACAGCGCCAGCAAACCGGCCCGGGCTCTCCCTCTGCACCTGTGCTCTGGGGCTCACTCACCTGAGGGGGGAGAGAGACAGACACAGAAGGGAGAAATGGGAGGGCACCACGGGTGCGGCGGGCCGGCTGGGGTGGAGCCGGCCCCCGCCTCCGTGGTGGGGGAATGGGGCAAGGACGGGACACAGAAGGGAGGGGAGAAAGAGAGAGAGGAGAGAAGAGAAGACATCGTCGGTTGTCCTGCCGCCAGAACAGCTGCCAAATGATCCTCCGCCAGTCCTACTGCCTGATCCAGCAACGCCGGGCGGTGGCACTGGACCCACTCCGCGGTTCCGGCTGGTAAGCGCGCGATGAACTGCTCCAGCACCATCTGATCGATGATTCCCTCAGCGTCGCGATCGTCGGCCCTCAGCCACCGCCAGCAGGCATCCCGGAGCTGCTGGCCGAACGCGAACGGCCGGCCGACTTCCTGGAAGCGCTGGCGCTGTTCTTCTGGTGTGCGCCCCATGCGCTGGAGGACGGCCCAGCGAAGGTCCGCGTAGGCCAGCCGGCGGTCGGCGGGGAGCTGTAGCGCGGCCAGCTGCGCCTCTCCCGTCAGGAGGGGGAGGAGGCGCGCCGCGCGCTGCTCCATCGGCCACCCCGAGGCTTCAGCGACCTGTTCGAACAATGTGAGGAACGCCTCGGGGTCATCCTGCGGGCCCATCTTGGTCACGGTGAGGGGAGACGGGCCCGCGGCCAGGGCGCTGGTGGACCCCGACGACGCGAGGAGATGCCAGAACGCCTCGCGATCTTCCTGCTGGGCCAGCACCAGGGCTTCGAAGCGCCACTCTTGCTCCTTTCGGAGCGTGACGAGCGCCTGGTGCTGGCTTTGCTGAGCCGTGGCGAGGGTGTGGACCAGGTCCACGAATGGGGAGGATTCCATGGGGCTGCGGGGTTGGTGCTCCACCTTTTTTCCCCGGTTTCGGCACCACTGTAGAGCTCTCTGAGGTGTGGGTGGAGCACAGAGGACGGCAGGACAAAGCTTCAGGTATGAAATAGGCTTTTATTGCCAGACTTTTCAGTGTAACAATATAGCTTTATTCTGGTAAACACACACACACGCTGTGTTCTTGTCCCAGGAAGAGCTCTCCTCTGCTTTCCCTCTGCCTCCTTAAATAGGGCGCGGTTACTGGGGAGACACACAAACACAGGTTAATTACCGTCAGGTGTAGTGATTCTGCCACTCACCTTCCCTGGCTCCACCCTCCTGTCACAGACCGGCGCTTGACCACGCCCCCGCTGCCACAACACATATTTAACTATTCAAAATGTGTATTAGTCAACCTCAGGCTACGTTACAAGGTTTAGAAGTCAAAGATGGCTGCATTTTTTTTCAGTCCTGTTACCAAAACTCTGAAAGTAACAGGGCTGAGTTTTTAGCCTAGGATTAGCTAATACATGGAATTAAGCCACATGGCATCATCGCTAATAGCATGACCACACTTAGCACATTCTAGTGATTTACCAAAAATCTGTATTTTTAAAATAAACAAATATCATCTAAGAAATAATTTAAGTAACAGGACAGTATGTTGACATTGACCTTATCAGTCAAAGTTAAAAAATCATCAAATATACAGAAAAGTAAATGAGAAAACTAACTTTTGGTCTTCCCATGGCCTTCAGAAGACACAACTGATGTAACTTCCTGTTGAGCATGTGATTTATGGAATGTTCCAAATTTGTCAGATGGGGTAATATGTTTGGGTAACAGGACTGAGTGAAAACCCAGGGACACGACTAAAATGTGTATTTTAACTAAGATATTGTGGATTTCTTATGGAAAAAATATATTTAAACCATGGATAGGATATGGAGTCACACAACAGTGCAAAAGAAATACTGTTTCTGAAGGATTTTAATCGTAATATTTCATAGTTAAGTATAAAGTTAGAGTGTGGTGACAGGTAACACATGCTATTTTTCAGAGTTTTAGGTAGTTTTTATTAATCCTTACAATTATATATCTTAAATTTGAAATCAGATCAATGTGCAGGACATTCTGCATAATAAGGAAATGTATTTTAAAGTACATTTTTATGTGCATTTATACATATAATTTTCTAGGGATGGAAATGGCACCAATTCAGTGGAATGGCTCGCTTTAAGCAAGACAAAAAAAAAAGGTGCAAGACCATCATCTGACATCAAAACAAAAAATTCCAGCAATTTGTTGTGACTGACTAGTAGAACTTCATAGACAATTTTAACCTTTTCTGGAATCGCAGAGAATTTTACAAGCCAAATAGCACTGAACTCAGCTGGATTGGAGCCAAAGTCTTAGTAGACCATTACAGACTTGCAATCTTTTCTCAGCCAGCATTGAGGAAAACAGTTGATAAGATGTCGCAGACTGACATAGTTACAAAGCCTAAACAACCATCTTTGCAAGTCGTCATCAAGGACACACAGACATCTGACTTGCAAGATTCCCAACATTCAAAGACAGATGACTCCACTTCTCCTTGGATGGATTTCCCAAATAGCATGAAAAAATTGCTCCCAATGGCTACACTCTCTTTTTCCAGCCCAAATCTGTCGCGACAAGCAGTGTACCCAGTTCATCAAAATTGTGTTCGTCCAGGACTTTCAGCTGGCTACAAATCTTTTTCACCATCCAAAAGATACATGTCATCTCCAATCCTTTCACCCTCAAACCAAATGGAACATTTAGAAAGTCTTGTTTGATGTACTCTGGGTCCCTGCAAATGGATGTAGTGTTGAAAACCAGCTGGGACCCAATGTGCCTATGCCATTCACTATTCCTGTGTTGATAAGAAACAGAAAACATAGAGCACATTTAACCCTGGGGATGAACCAATCTAATCTCCTTCCTGTTTTAAAACAGCATCAGAGTGCACAAGCAGATATTACTTCTAGACTTTCTGTAAAGCTAGCTCTTCTGAACATTAAATCACTTTTAAACAAGTTATTTTTAATTAATGATCTTATTTGCAAACACAATCTTGATTTTTTGCTTCTAACTGAAATCTGGCTGGATCAAGCAAATAGTGCTACCACCCTTATTGAAGCAGCTCCCCCAAATTTTAATTTTTTGAATGTTACCCGACAAGGGCAAGGTGGAGGGATCGCAAATATATTCAAAGTCTCTTTTCAATGTAAACAATCCTCACTTGGTGATTTTATGTCCTTTGAACACTTATGTGCACTTGTTACATGCTCTCCTAACATATTATTATTATTATTATTATTATTATTATTATTATTAACTATTTATAGGCCTCCGAGACATTCAGCCAAAGTCTTTCTTGAAGAGTTTGGTGAACTGTTATCAGTCATTTGCTTAGAGTTTGATTGTCTTATTATATCTGGGGATTTTAAATTGCATGTAGATAATACTGATAACATTTATGCCAAAGAACTACTTGCAATTATTGACAACTTCAACCTAGTACAACATGTACAGGGGCCGACCCACTCTCGTGGTCATACTCTTGACCTCGTCATCACAAAGGGTCTTACTGTTTCTAATACTGTTGTTGACCTGGCCTTATCTGATCATTTCTGTGTTTTCTTTGATGTTTCTATGTCTCCTCACATTCAGAACAGCTCAACGACTATAGGTAGGAGAGTCATAAAAGACAACACGTGCTCTCTTTGAGCAAGCTCTCTCTCAGAACTCAACCAAAATGTCAGACTCTGTAGATGATTTACTGGAATTTTTAAATTTAAATATGACCCAAATTATGGATGATATTGCCCCATTCAAAATCAAAAGAGTCAATGATAAGCAGAAAGCACCATGGAAGCAGTACCCGGCTGTTAAACTGCTAAAGAGAGAATGTAGAAAGACTGAAAGAAAATGACGCAAATCTAAACTTCACATCCATTATCAAATCCATAAAGAGATGCTTTGTAATTATAATTATGAAATTCGTAAAGCAAGACAGTCTTTCTTCTCCAACATCATCAGCAGGAATATGAACAATGCCCGTGTGCTATTTTCAACAGTAGAGAAGCTAACTAATCCCCCACCACAATTAGCACCTAAACTTCTCTCAGTTAATAAATGCAATGAGTTTGCATCCTTTTTCAAAGGTAAAATTGATAAAATACGGCAGAATATTTCTCATAATATATCTCAGTTGCAAAAAATTTAAAAACTGCAATCACCAATGACACAGATAACTTCAACACAATGTCAGAATTTTGTTTAATTGATTATGAGACTCTTGAAAAAACTGTACAAAATCTCAGTTCCTCAACATCTGA
This sequence comes from Neoarius graeffei, assembly GCF_027579695.1. Classification (NCBI taxonomy): domain Eukaryota; kingdom Metazoa; phylum Chordata; class Actinopteri; order Siluriformes; family Ariidae; genus Neoarius; species Neoarius graeffei. Next base: position 10,277,253 of record NC_083570.1, read on the forward strand.
ACTGGACATTCTGCCCACCAACTTTTTTAAGTCTGTTCTTCATCTTATAATTACAGATGTGCTTCAAATTATAAATACATCCCTGGAGACTGGCGTTGTTCCTGTGTCCCTAAAAAAAGCCGTTGTAAAGCCCCTTCTTAAAAAAAATAATCTGGATCCTTCAGTGTTAAATAACTACAGGCCAATATCAAATTTACCATTCATCGGGAAAATCCTGGAAAAAATTGTCTTCAATCAATTAACTGCCTTCTTGATATCAAACAGCCGTTTTGATAATTTTCAGTCAGGATTTCGTGCCAATCATAGCACTGAAACAGCGCTGATTAAAGTTATAAATGACATACGTCTTAATACTGATGCAGGCAAAACATCGGTCCTGGTATTACTGGACCTCAGTGCAGCTTTTGATACTGTTGATCACAACATACTGCTATATCGACTTGAACACTGGGTTGGATTGACTGGTAAAGTTATCAATTGGTTAAATTCATACTTAAAAGATAGAAGCTTCTTTGTTACCCTGGGAAATTGTTCCTCAACGTCAATGTCCTTGACCTGTGGTGTCCCCCAGGGGTCGATTCTTGGACCATTACTTTTCAACCTTTATATGCTCCCACTTGGGCAAATTATCAATAAAAATTCAATTTTGTATCACTGCTATGCAGATGACACCCAAATTTATTTTGCTCTATCACCTAATGATTATGCCCTCCTTGAATGTCTCTACCAGTGTATCGATCAAATCAATAGCTGGATGTCACAAAATTTTCTTCAGCTGGACACAGATAAAACAGAAGTAATTCTATTTGGAAAAAAAGATGAAAGACTCAGGATTACCACTATTCTTGACACAAAAGGGATTAAAACTAAAGAAATGGTTAAAAATCTTGGTGTTTTCATTGACAGCGAGCTAAACTTTGACAGTCACATGAAAGCAATCACTAAAACGGCATTTTATCACCTAAAAAACATTTCCAAACTAAGAGGACTTATGTCAAAAAATGATCTGGAAAAACTAATACATGCCTTCATCTCTAGTAGGGTTGATTACTGCAATGGCCTTTTCACAGGCCTGCCAAAAAAGACCATCAAACGACTTCAGCTGGTTCAAAATGCAGCGGCTAGGGTTCTCACACGAACAAAAAGAACAGAGCACATTACTCCAATTCTAAGGTCCCTTCACTGGCTTCCAGTAAGCTACAGAATTGACTTTAAAGCATTGCTGCTGGTGTACAAATCTCTAAATGGTACAGGGCCCAATTACCTCTCTGATATGTTGCAGCGGCCTAACCCAATCA